>NC_134826.1:36901053-37015787 GCF_004210375.1 Tachypleus tridentatus
CTTTTTTGTCTTTTGGATGAGTGTGGATTTTTTAAGACAGAAATGCTTATCCTACAAAGCGGAGAACACATTAAAGGTAAACAAAATGTTCTCTCAGAGAGATGTGGCTCACTATTCTGATAAATGAGAGACTTCCAAATTTAAAGATAGCAATTTCAAAATTATTTTCCATGTTTGGATGCACACGGGTGTGTGAGTCAACATTTTCTACGCTAGATTTTCTCAAGTCTAAATACAGATCTCGGTTTACTGATATAAATTTAGAAGCAGAGCTGAGATGCTCATTGAACATAGATATTAAGCCAAATTTCACGAAACTTGTTGATGAAAACCCCATCAATTTTCACATTGAAGGTTAGTTGAAATGCAATTATCTTGATTAAACTAACATCTTTCTTTATTTTTTTAAATAGTGGGGCCAACGTTGTTTTCATTAGTCACAGTTGTGGCCACTGTGAAAAATAAGTTGCTCGCCCCTATTCCAGACCTATAGGACACTCTGTATTATAGGCTACGTTAGATAAATTTAGGATTCTGCGAACTGCATCCAAAGAACCGCCCTTTTGGGCCGGTATCCTGTGAGTTCCTTCAAAGGATATGTACATTTATATACAATACAGTAAGCTGAAGTACGATAGTGTGGTTTTTTCATTAATTCTCAAGTTAAAAACATGTAGTACTCGTTAGATGAACTTTGTAAGAATTCGAAAGTTTGTGGTTTGTGACTTGAAGTCATATGCTGGCCTACTTTTTTTTTCTTGGAAGCACTGAGTTTTTAGTTCGTGTAGTTTCATCTGAAGAAATTGAATTTTGTTTATAGATGTTTGTATTTTATCCCTTATGCTCTTCTTACATCTTGTAACTTTTAATACTGTCATATTTAAGAAAATAATAATCTGTTTCATTTACTTAAGTGCAATTTTATATTCCAATTGGCTGATTTTTAGTTTTCAGGAAACTGTGGCGTACCATTTGTAGACCACACATTCTGCACAAAATTACAAGTTTCGGTTAAGGATTATTTAAATTCTTTTGTTTTTGTTTGTTTGTTTTTATTAATTTCGCGCAAAGCTACACGAGAGTTATCTGCGGTAGCCGTCCCTAATTTAGCAATGTGAGACTAGAAGGAAAGCAGCTAGTCATCACCACCCACCGCCAACTCTTGTGGTACTTTTTTACCAACGAATAGTGGAATTGACTGTAACATTATAACGCCCCACGGCTGAAAGGGTGAGCATGTTTGGTGCGACCGGATTTGAACCCGCGACCCGCAGATTACGAGTCGAACTCCTTAACCCATCTGGCCATGCCGGGCCTTATTCAAATTAATAATGAAAAACTCATATTAGAAATCTAGGTTTATTTGTTTTGAATTTCGTAAAACTACACGAGGGCTATTTGCATTAGCCGTCCCCAGTTTAGCAGTAAAAGACTAGAGTGAAGGCAGCTAGTCATCACCTCCCACCGCTAACTCTTGGGCTACTCTTTCACCAACGAATAATGGTATTGACAGTTACATTATAACGCTGAAGGGAGAGCATGTTTGATGGGATGGGGATTCGATCAATGACCCTCAGATTGCCAGACAAACACCCTAATCTCTTGGCCTTGTCTAGAAATCTTATGTTTAAAGTTGTTAATTCAAAATATATAAAGAAACGGCAAACTTACACACAAGTCTCATGACCTAGTTAAGAAGAAGAAAATATGACACCATTATGTCTTGCAGGCCCACTCCTGATGATGACGTGGAAACATGTATTTGTTGTTTTGTTTTTTAATTTCGCGTACAGCTACACGAGGGCTATCTTCCCTAATTTAGCAGCTAGGCAGCTAGTCATCACAAGCCACCGCCTTTTCTTGGGCTACTCTTTTACCAACGAATAATAGGATTGACTGTAACATTATAACGCCCGCACGGGTGAAAAATGAGCATGTATGGTGCATCTGAAACATGTACAGTCAACATTTTAGATGGCATACATTGGTTTGAATTAAAAATGTTTTTCATCTATTATAACTTTGTATGTTATTTGTTGATTGAGGTTGATTACGTCGTGTTTAAACGATTCCTGGTCCTCACCACATCGTTATAGGATGTCACTACTTTCAGCAATGCTCGATCCAACGACAGGTCTGCGTCTTGACAATAGCCTTGTAGGACAGTTTCAGTATAAAAACATTCCGTTGATCGTAAAACTGTCGTGTCCAAAAACACCCGCCCCTCAGTGGCACAGCGGAATGTTTACAGACTTTCAATGCTCTAACCAGGTTTCGGTACCCATAGTAGGCAGACCACAGGTAACCCATTATTATAGCTTTGTGCTCATATTTAAAAGAAACAAATCAAACACATCATTCTTCCTTGTATGTTTTACGTAATCACGTGTCGTATGAGAATGACAGTTTACTTACCTTCATTTCGACAGCACGATTAAAGTTTTCAAATGAATATTATCAAGTTAAATAATTATGATGTTCTAAAAACACGTAGGTCCAAGAAGTCTTGATAAAAATTAAATAGAAACTCTATAAACCCGAGCGCTTTCGTAGGGTGGACCATTCTTCTTCAGGACCAAACTGGTAGTAGTTCGTAGTAAATAAATGAATAAAAATCGTGGCAGATATTTTGGTTTAACGCTTAGCATCTCAAGAAGAGATGCAAAGTAATAGAGTGCGCTCAGAAAAGACCTTCTTTTCGCTCTACTCGTGATGTAAAATTTAACTGGGCTAGTGACTGATTATTAATAGTTAAACCGACAAGATATAAAGTTAACGAGTTTGTAATGCAATAGGGTAGTATAGGTCCAATGCTGGTCCGCGGGAGGTTAAATATTGACTCTACAAAAAAAAACAAAAAAACAAACACGATGATAGGGATCTGTATATCCAAAAACTTCAGAATTTGCTGTGGGGGAAAACGGGAGTACCCCGAGAAAACCCACTTTCACGATCAGGGCGACAAAAACTCTACCCTGACCGTGCCCGGAAGTTTCTGGAGAGAAAAGCGTGGCTAGTAAAGCTTATAACAAAAAACACTCAAAGTACAACGATAAAACACATGTGTTAAGTCTGGGACTGATTGAAAGATCTATCTAAGGCACCAGGAGGATAAAAATAGACAGTTCGTGGATACAAAACTGAGCGATCGATTCTATCTGTCTCAATGAGTCGTTCTATTTCGGTCTGGGACGATTGGTGTCTTCTTGTGAATCTTGTTTGTGTCTTCTTGTTGAACGTGATGTTGTTATCTGTAGTGGTTGATATGTCTGTAGTCTCAACGAGCGTGGGTTCAGTTTGGCATGAAGCTTCTGAGGGGTAACGTCAACGTTGCTCAGAGTATCCTGGTCTTTCTTTTTAGCATTAATTACAGTATTGCTACTTGCAGCAGAGATAATTGGCATACATGAAGATGAAAAGCGTACTGGACGAGGGTACTCTGATTGACAGACTTGACATTTTGAAAATTAGTTGCTCGACGTCGGGAGCGTTCGGCACTCCAATGAAAATATTGTAGGTACATCCGTGGTTAAGTATAAAGTAAGCTACCTGTTTATGCTCGGTTACGACTTTAACAAAGTTAGTTGGCAATCCTGTGGTCTTGGAATTAATTTTGTGAGCTGCATGGAGTTTCATGGAGGTTGTTGTTTTCGTGGGGAGCTATAGACAAATGAACGATCTTAATAAATATCGAATATAAGCAACTTGAACTTTGGTAGGAGAGCACTGAACGTTGATATCTGCTTTCCATGGTTCACATAGATATTTATGATCCTTGAGTGTTAAAGGCTGCAGTAATATGCCTCCTCGGCGAAGGATTCTAGTTTTTCTGGGGTCAACTGAGACGTTAGGTTTGGACTGGTCGATGAAGGCAATAATTTGATGAGGGGAGAAATCAACGGTAATCCGTCAAGAAGTACGGGGGTACGGATGATCTTGACGTCGAAGGAAGCTTGTGCGATGAAGGCAACATGGCAGAGATGACTTCTCAGTCTGAACACTTCAGAGACTTGTCGTGGAAGTAAAAAAATAGTAGTGTGATTGAACGAGTGATATATATAAAGGGTGTTTAGTGACATCGTGGGGGTGGTTCGGTTTTCCGAGAATTGTTTATTTCTCGGTGTACTGTTGTGAGTGTCTTATTTCCGGTGCATTGTCGCCGATGGTGAGGGTGTGTGTGAAAAGGTATTAGTGATATTTTACTTTTGAAATGGCTAAACGTATGTGTGTTTTAAAAAAATATATACGTTTAGGTGTTTAAGTAAAATAAAGATAACACCTGCAGAGCGATTGAAAAAGATATGTTATACCAATCAATTTTTAAAAATCAGCTTTGACATTTCATAAAGAAATTAGTGAAGAAGTTATTTTTCTTTTTCTGACAGAGATGAAACTCATGACCAGAGGTCACTGGTTCCTGGTTCTAGATTAATTACAAAAGGTTGAACAGTGTTTAGCTTGGCAATCCAACAAGCTTCTTTTGTTTCTCTATCTGCTTTAGTTTTGAATCCTGTTTCAATGCTGATGAGGGTAACATTGTTTGTTTGTTTGTTTTGGAATTTCGCACAAAGCTACTCGAGGGCTATCTGTGCTAGCCGTCCCTAATTTAGCAGTGTAAGACTAGAGGGAAGGCAGCTAGTCATCACCACCCACCGCCAACTCTTGGGCTACTCTTTTACCAACGAATAGTGGGATTGACCGTCACATTATACGCCCCCACGCCTGGGAGGGCGAGCATGTTTAGCACGACGCGGGCGCGAACCCGCGACCCTCAAATTACGAGTCGCACGCCTTACGCGCTTGGCCATGCCAGGCCAGGTAACATTGTTAGTGGAGTGACTGTGTTGGTTGTAGAGCTGAGCTTCAGGGTGTGTTTGTGTGGTTTCTTGGAGCAAAGCCACATCAGGCCATCTGCTGAGCCCACCGAGGGAATCGAACCCGTGATTTTAGCATTGTAAATCCGAAGACATACTTCTGTACTAGCGGGGGCTAAGCCATCAGCTGAACCCACCGAGGGGAATCGAACCCCTGATCTTAGCGTCGTAAATCCCGAGACATACCGCTGTACTAGCGGGGGCGAGCTTCAGGGCGAGCTACTGTTTTAGTGTTAATAAAAAATTAATGATTGTTAAAACTTTCTCTTAGAGTTATTTGTGTTATGTTCTATATACTGATTGCATTTTTATACTGTATAAGATAAATGGTGTTTCTGTTTCAAAAGTCATTTCTTTTGATCTTCTAAAATTTTTTTGCTTGTCGAAAAATGAGTCAGTGGTTTTTATGAATTTATAGGTTTGACAACGGGATTTATTGCATAGACAATAACCATTTTGGGGTGGGAAGTAATTTAATTTTTTGTGAACAAGGATATCTTTTGTAGTTGTACTTTTTCGGAAGGAGACAACGGGAACTTCAAGAAATAAATGTCTCTTTGAGACGACTGTTGAGCTATAGTAGATGAAAATGTTTTTTTTTTCAGAATTCGTGAAACATTGCTGAGTTTAAATTGATAGGTAATAACAAGATGAATTCTATTTGAAAGTTTACTATTACTCTGATTCAGGATGCTTTTTTCCGCTGAGTGTTGTTAGCCTTCTCAGTTTGCTTGTCGATTTCGGTATCTTTATACCCTCTTTGTGACATGGTTTGTTTTAAATCCTTAGTGTGTTTTCTGTAGTCTGTTTCATCTGAGCATATTTTTTTTTATTTTAAGAGCTTGACTGTACGTAATGTTTTGTTTAATGCGAGAGGGGTGACAGTTTTTATAATGAAGATACTGTGGTCTGACTGTAGGCTTTTTGTACAAGTCAGTTTGTAAAGTTCCATTTTCTATAAAAACTGTGATGTCAAGGAAGTTAATTTGCGTAGGCGAATAATCGCAACTAAACTTTATTGTTTTATGAAAATAGTTTGCAAGTGTGATAAATTCTTTAAGTGATTCAAGATCGACTGTCCAAATGAAAAATATGTCGTCTATTTGACTTTTTCATATATGGGGTTTTACCGGGCTGAGTTGTAAAAGCTAGTTTTTCAATATAACCCATAAAAATGTTGGCATAATTGGGAGCCATTTTTGTACCCATTGCGGTACCGTTAACCTGAATGCAGTCCTCGTTATTAAATTCGAAGTTGTTCAGAGTTAGAACTAGGCTGTTAAGATCGGTTATTGTATTAGATTCCGATGGGTCAGAGAGGTTTAATGGAGACTTTAGTTTGTTTGTTTGTTTTTGAATTTCGCACAAAGCTACTCGAGGACTATCTGTGATAGCCGTCCGTAATTTAGCAGTGTAAGACTAGAGGGAAGACACTTAGTCATCACCACCCACCGCCAACTCTTGGGCTACTCTTTTACCAACTCTTTACCAAAGGGCAAGTATGTTTGGCGCGATGGGGATGCGAACCAGCGACCCTCAAATTACGAGTCGCACGCCTTAACACGCTTGGCCATGCCAGGCCATGGAGACTTTAGAGTTTCTAGTCCTTCATCATGTGGGGTGTTGGTGCAAAGGAAAGAAACATTCAGCGTAAAAAGAAGACTATTTGGTGGTAAATGTCTGTCAGTATTATATCTTTTATGATGTTGATAAAGTGGGTAGTGTCTTTGATGTAAGAGGGGAGGGTACGGGGAATACTTTTTATGTGTTGGTCAACAAAAACGGACAGCATATCAGTAGCCATGTTTATATTAGAAATTATGGGTCGGCTAGGGTTGTTTGGCTTGTGTATTTTGGGTAAAAGATAACATTTACCTGGAACAGCTTGTCTGGGTATCAAATACTGAAATGTTTTTTTAATTTTATTGTTTTTAAGGAGTACTTTAAGCCAATCAGTTATGGGTTTAATAAAATGATTTGTAGGATCACCTGGGAGTTTTTTATAGGAACTAAAATTCTCTAGTTGGCAGTTGGCTTCTGTGATATAGTCGTCTTTGTTAAGAATAACAACAGCTCCACCCTTGTCTGCTGGCTTTATTTTGATGGGTTTTCGAATTAAGATTATTTAAAGCATTTCTTTCGTTTTGGTTAACGTTATTAAGACATTGATTAGAAGATTTTAAGATCTGTATTGTGTCATTTTATACAGCTTTATTATAGCTCTCTAGAAGTGGTTCTCTGTTTGGTAGAGGTGTCCATAAAGACTTTTCTTTAAAGTTTGGTGTATGTTAATTTCCAGTTGGGTGGGGTTCGTTGTGAAAAAATTCGCGAAGTCGTAATTTTCGAGAAAATTCATGAATATCAGAGAGAAGTTCTGGCTCATTAATATAAATGTTATTTGTGCAGAAGTTGAGACCTTTGCTAAAGAGACTGAGTTCTGCTTCAGAGAGAGTTATGTCTGAAAGGTTAACAATGTTAGAGATATGTGGAAGTTGTTTCATTTTATTTGCAGGTTTTATAAGGTTGTTGTTATTTTCAACAGATTTGTTAGTTTGATAAGACTTATGCATACTAAAGTATAGAGTATTTTAACTGTTTTTTAGGCTGTTCGTTTGGAGGTAAAGAGATTTTGATACTTTCTGGTAGACTGTTTAATGTTATATTTTCTGATCCATCTGTGGGTCGAATTTTGATAATAGCATATTACATGATTTTGATAAGCCAAATTTGAGACTAAAAATATATAAAATATCAAAGCTGATTTTTTTAAAATTGATTAGTATAACACATCTTTTTCAATCACTCTCCAGGTGCTATCTTTATTTTATTTTACTTAAACACCTAAGCAATTTTTCTAATACACATACGTTTAGCCATTTCAAAATTAAAATGTCACTAACATCTTTTCACACACACTCTTGCCATCGGCCACATTACATCGGAAATGAGAAGCTCACAACAGTACACAGAGAAATAAACAATTCCCGGAAAACCAGATGACCCCTATTATGTTACTAAACACCTTCTCTATATATCACTCGTTCAATTACATTACCACTCCTAGTTTGCCCCTGAAGAAGACAGGTCCACCTTTCGAAAGCGCTCGGGCTATAGGGTTTCTATTTCACTTTTATCAAGTGTGTGTGTGGGTGTTTTCTTATAGCAAAGCCACATTGGGCTATCTGCTGAGCCCACCGAGGGAAGCGAAGCCCTGATTTTAGCGTTGTAAATTCGTAGACTTACCACTGTACTAGCGGGGGCACTTTATCACCTTAAATAAGCTATTAAACCTTGAAATATAAAATAAAACTCTCAGTTACTTAAAGCTTTGAAAATAACTGAAGAGTGCACGTTATTGCAACATCCAGTTAATATAGATTTTATTTATTGAAAAATGGGTACAACTGTAAAAAAACAATTTTAATTTACCTCAGAAAAAGTTAACTTATTAAAATAAAACAGCCACAAGCTGTGAAGCTGTAATAATTAATTATTCAAGTTTTTTTTTCTTCATTTAAACAGAACAGTTGTTGTTTGGTTTGAAGTTAAGCACAAAGCTACACATGGGCTATTTATGCTCTGCTCCCAACGGGTATCGAAACCCGGTTTCTAGCGTTGTAAGTTCGAAGGCATATCATTGTACCACTGAGGGGTTAAACAGAACACTGTCTTGGTTCGTCGATTTCAGTTTAACGTACTTAATAAGTTGAAAATTGAATATTTAGCAACTGGAAATAAATAGAATAACTTCTACACCATTTAATAATTGTAACGCGGAAAATTAGTTGTTAAGATGTAGGATCGGGCGTCGCCTAGTGGTTAGCGTACCGGACTTTAGATTTGTATTCGTATCCCGCTATCACATAAAAACACAAATATATTCATGCTTCGCATTTCAGACGATGGCCAAATCTCAGAATCTCAAAGATAGCCACTGGTGCTGTTTAATCAGTCGTCTTACTCCCTCTCTCTCTTTCTAGGTATTAGGGTATATATATTTTGTATACCCAGGAGGGTCAGGGACACTAGACCTCTTCCTCCTTCCATTACTTAGTTGAAATGGACTGATTAATACATTTAGAGTAGATACAAAATGGCTGAAGTAATAGCATAACTTTAAATCTGGTCCTTTTCAGGGCAATGTCCATTTATATTGTTCTATCTTTTTTAAAAAAAATAAGTCTAGAACGTAGGTGGTCTGTTTTATTTTAGCACTATTTTAATATTATTATTTTAAATTTGATTTTATCTTAAAGATCTGATGTACAAGTTTAACGGTGAGAGGTGTTTAGGTCTCTCTTTATCATATATGCAATACCTGTCTATAGTAGTTCGCATAACAACTCATCTTTTCGCCAATTCTTATCAAAATATTTTATGATACTATGTAGAACTCTATCTGGTATTGTTTGTGTATTTGAATAATTGTGCATGAACATTGAGGAAGTGGTTTTAGGTACTCTGTATGCTGATGTAATTAATGTATTCTGTAATGTTTGGAGTTTGGTTTGTATTTGTTTTTTCACTTACATTGATCCATGCAGGAACTGCATAGTCTAATGTATGTCTTGTATACTTTAATGATGCTTTCTGGTGTTGTTCCGTAGTTTTTACTAGTTAGACTCCTAGTAGTTTATTCTTCGCCAAATTTTAGTTTTTATGTTATTTACATGTTTTATCCAAGTAAGTTTGGAATCATATGCTAACCCTACAAATTTTGCAGATGTAGCAGTTTGGAGAAGCTCTCCGTTCATGTAGATCTGAGGTTGAACTTTTTGATATTTTGTTGATTTTGAAAATATTACTAATTGTGTCTTCGCTGTGTTTATTTTAATTCTATATTTTTGGCAGTATTCACATAATCTGTTTAGTTATGGTTGTAAGTTAGTGGCTGCTATTTCTGGTGTAGGGGCACTTTTCCAAATTGCTACATCATCAGCAAACTGTGACGCGTATCCATAGTTTGGGTCTTTGAGTGGCATATTATTTACATACATGATGAAGAGAATAGGACTAACCACCCCTCCCTGAGGGACGCCAACTTCTGGAGTGAAGAACTTCGAGAAAGTTCCCTCTACGTTTATTCTACATTTTCTATTTTCCAAAAAAGTTAGATAACTAGCGAATAATTCCTCGCGGTAGTCCCATTTCATGTATACGGAACAAAAGACCATTGTGCTGTACAGTGCGAATGCTTTCTCGATATCGAGGAAGCAGGCGACAGTGCATTCTTTTTTTATTAAAGCTGTTTATTATTGTTTCAGTTAATCTAATTAAATGATCTGTTGTTTGTCTATATTTTCAAAACCGTTTTGTTCTTCTGGTAATTTTAAATTAATCTCCAAAAATGTGTCTATTACTTATTATTCTTTCAATAATTTTGCCTACACAGCTGGTCAGACTGATCTGTCGATAACTGTTTGATTTATTGGCTGGTTTTCCTTTTTTGTAGAACATTAAAATGTTAGTTTGATTCCAAGATATTGAGATGTATCCAAAGTATAGAGATAAATTAAATATGGCTAATAGGTGGTCAAATAATTTTGGAGTGCCTTTTTTGAGAATAATTGTTTGTATTCCATCATTTCCCGGTGCTTTGTTGTTTGAAGTTTTGATTACTTGTTCAAGTTCATTTAGTTTGATTTTTTGGAGAGTAGTTGGGTATTGTAGTCATATGTATTATTGGTGTTGCTGTTTATAATGTTGACTGGAAAATGTGGTTTATATAATTCTATGTTACTTGTTACGTGGTTGTTTATTTTATTGTAGTAATAGTTGTTCATGTCCGAGTCATTGTGTGTTTTAAATGTGTTTTGTATTTGAAGGCTTCTGTTTTTTCTTTGTTGGTTTGTGCTAAGGTGTTGTTATATTCCAGTGTTGAGTTCATTTGTGAATCTTTTTAAGTGTAGCCAGTACTTACTAGGGTCGGTTTGTTCGTTTAGTTGTGACCAGAAGTTGTCCCATTTTTCTTGTTTTAGCTGTTTAATTTCTGCTCTAATATTATTTTTAATTTTGTTAATTTTTGTTTTTATTTCTTGTTCTCTTGTTGCCATGAATAGTCTTCTTAATTGTATTCGTTGTTTTATTATTGTTAATAGTTGTTTGGTTGGTTTCCATGCATTGTTTATGGTTGTATGTTGTTGTTTTGGTACCGTGTCCGTAGCTGCTTTTAGAAGGCACTCCATGATTATTTGACTGAACAATCAATTTCAGATTCGTTATTCGCTATATGTTTAATTTTGTCTGGTAGTATGTCGTCTAATACTTTTTGAAATTCTTGCCAATTTGCCTTTTTGTAATCAAATTTGTCTTGCCTATAGATTTTATCTTTATGGGGGTGAGATCGAAGACACGCCATATTGGGAGATGGTCGCTGTCAACATCTTTTCCCACATTAAAATTTATTAGTTTTTGGCTAACATTAAAAGAGGTGAGACAGATGTCTAGGATATCATTTGAATTTGTTGCATAGGTAGTATGGGTAGATGTATTATCATTTATAAGGGATATGCTATTGTTATCTGTGAATTGTAATAGGTGTCTGCTATTGGAGTTAGTGGATTTACATCCAAAGTTCTTATGTTTGCTATTCAGATCACCTATTACAATTGTAATTTGGTTGTGGAAAAGATGTTGTAGATGAGATTTATGCACTTTGTTGGAGAACAGTATAATCCTGTTATTTTTATTATCGAGTGGTTTTCTAAGAGAGTATCAACCACTATATTTTCACTGCTGCTGTTCATTTGTATTTCAGTAACAGAAAGATGGTTTTTATATAATAACATAATTCCTCTGTTGATGTCTTGATTATTTCTTCTATATCTTCTTATTGACGTATAGTTACATATTTTGAATCTATTCTTGGGATAAACTAGTGTTTCACTTATAATAAGAATATCAGGGTTAATATCTGTTATTAAGTCTTCGATTTCGTGTTTCTTGGAACCAAGTGCACCTTGGATGCTGATGCTTACAACTGTGAATTTTAAGATTTTATCATGTATCTGTGATTATTGTTATTAGTTGCGGTATGTGTAGTGTTATGTGTTTTTTAGCTATGTTTATGAAAAGGTCTATGCTATTTTTTCGATTGGTTCGGTTTTGTAAATTCTGTAATGAACTCTGTAAGAATGTTTTTAATTACTATTAGACTTGTTTTATCGTTTGTGTTTTCTTTTACTGTAAGATTGGTGTTTTCTTGGTTGCTTGTTGTATCTGTGATTTTGTTAAGTTCTTGTAGATTGATTACTGTTTTCGTTGAATTTTGTTGTTCTTTTGTTAGTGGTTTTGGTTGTGTCTTTCCACTTTTTGTTTATTTGTTTGTTTTTAAATTTTGCGCAAAGCCACACGAGGGCTATCCGCGCTAGCCGTCTCTAATTTAATAGTGTAAGACTAGAGGGAAAGCAGCTAGTCATCACCACCCACCGCCAACTCTTGGGTTACTCTTTTACCAACGAATAGTGGGATTTACCGTCACATTATAACGCCCCTACGGCTGAAAGGGCGAGCATGTTTGATGCGACAGGGATCCGAACCCGCGACCCTCAGGTTACGAGTCGAACGTCTTAACCTACCTGGCCATGCCGGGCCCCCAATTTTGCAAGTTAAAAATTAGTGACGAATAGCACATATATCCGAAAACAGACAAACAAACGTTAAATTACGCACATTGAAAGCCATTTAATAAAACCGTAAATATTCAATTAATGAAATTATATATAGGAAATATTCGGCATTTGATCAATATGATTAAATAAACAAAGCTGACGATGTCTAGAATGGAATTAAACTATCTTTATCACGCTGAATCCCACTTAAGATATTTGATAAAAGTAAAAAGAATATATCATTTCAATTACCTGCTCTTTCGGAAATGTGTGCAAAAATACACAGTTATCTGTGGGAGCTCGATTTTGAACTGACAAACTACAATAAAAGCGGCTAGATAATAGTTTGGCAACTCCTGGGAAACACTTTATATGACACAGAACTGAGATTTAACAATCACTCTTGTAGCGTACCCTTGGCCTCAAATTTACAGAGCAAATTTTTAAGGCAACAGAACTCTACGAATGCACAGTTCCGCCACGCCAACCATTGTAGACCACGAATATCTACTGAAATTCCAAAATATAACGCGCAAACTGTGTCTATTAAGTAAGCTTAGCAGTTAACTCGCTATTAAAATTACACTGTTACAACATTTTAGTTGTTGGTTTTTCAGGATTATTAGTTACATACTTTTATTCTCTCATTTGATACTATCATATAATATGAACTGCGACTTTCATACTGTGAAATTCGTATAATTTATATTTCTACGAATGAACTATGTGATATATTGATAACAAACTAAATAATTTAATCTCAGTTTCCTAGTTTCGCAGGTTTTAAGGAATCAATGTAACAAGTTGGAGAGTTCATACTAACAACAAAAACTAGGATAAAGTAGTTGAGTCAAATTTGGCCTTTATACTTTCTAAAAAAAAAAAAACTGTTTTAAAGCCTAACATACAAGTTGATGTTAATTCTTTGACTTTGGTACAAATTACTCATCTGAAAGATATTACTACAGGTTATATATTTGAATGCTGTAATATTTATTACCTGGAGGGTACTGTGGGTTTAACTAACATAATGCCATCTCATTAACCCTCAAAATATCTAGATTCAAGAACAAGGGTAGACTACTTTTGTACAAATAGATTGATTGATTGTATATTGTTAAAAAGTATAATGTTTTATGTAAACATAAGCGTGATAATTTACGACAATTTAAAATTATTTTATGCTTGTAAAACGTTTAAGAAAAAAATAAACTGTTTCACTGTTATTAAATGAACTGAACGTTGACACATCTTCACCTGATCATTTAAAAAACCTGGAAATAAAAATCTCATTGCAACAATGTTGTGGTTGTCCCTTGAATTGTTTCGATCTCATCCAATAACATGAATTAGTTAATTATGCCAGAAATAAAAAGTTATGGAAAATGAAAATATTAACGTATATTGTAAGCATAGAGGAAAAAAAATGCTTGTTTGGTTATACATTCATGGAATTCAATTTTTGTTCTGAATATATATTCTTTCATCTTGTACAATTATACAGTCATGTGAAAAAGTTAGGACACCCTATGAAAGCCTGTGTATTTTTGTAACATTTTGGAATATATAGATATTTAATCTCAATTGTAACAATACTGAAAGATTATAGGAATATAACTAAACAATTAAAACTGAAGAAAAGAATTTTCAAGATCTTCTGTAAATGTAATTCTACAAAAATGCATATTCTAACTGAGGAAAAAGTTAGGACACCCCCACATTTATTCCCACTTAAAATGGCTCAACTCACACACATATGTATCACACAAGATGCACATGATCAGAAGATCATTACTCAGCATTTTGAATGAGGCTTGCCTTATTTAAACCTCAGACATTTAGTTTGGTGTGCTCCTGACTGTTGAAGTGAGAGTGAGCACCATGGTGAGAGCAAAAGAGCTGTCAAGGCCTTCAGAAAGAAAAATGTAGCAGCTTATGAGTCTGGTAAGGGATTTGAAAAGATCCCAAAATATTTTGAAATCAGCCATTCTACTGTCCAGAAAACAGTCAACAAGTGGAGGGCTTTCAAAACAACTGTCAACATGCCCAGGTCTGGTCGTCCAAGCAAGTTCACCCCGAGAGCAGACCGCAAGATGCTAAAAGAGGTCTTCAAACACCCTAACATGTCATCACGGGATCTACAGCAGGCTCTGCCTACTGTTGATGTGAAAGTACATGCCTCTACAATCAGAAAGAGACTGCACAAGTTTAACTTGCATGGGAGGTGTGCAAGGAGGAAACCTTTGCTCTCTAAGAGAAACATCAAGGCCAGACTGAAGTTTGCCAGAGAGAATGTAGACAAAGACCAGGACTTCTGGAATAATGTTCTTTGGACAGATGAGTCCAAAATTGAATGATCTGGACACCAGAACAGAGGATGTGTTTGGTGTAAACCTAATACAGCATTCCAGGAAAAGAACCTCATACAAACTGTGAAGCATGGAGGTGAAAGTGTCATGGTTTAGGGCTGCTTTGCTGCAGCAGGACCTGGACAGCTCACAATCATAGAATCCACCATGAATTATACTGTATATCAGATGGTGCTTGAGGATCATGTGAGACCATCTGCAAGAAAATTAAAGCTGAAGCGGAACTGGACCCTGCAACACGACAATGACCCATACATACCAGTAAATCCACCAAAGGACTGGCTGAAAACTAAGAAATGGAGAGTCCTGGTATGGCCGAGTTAAAGCCCAAATCTTAATCCCATTGAGATGCTGTGGGGTGACTTGAAACGGGCTGTACATGCAAGAAGCAGAATTCTGCATTGAGGAGTGGGGCAAACTTTCTTCAGACCGATGTTAGAGACTGGTAGATGGCTACAAGAAGCGTCTCACTGCAGTTATTTCAGCCAAAGAGGGTAACACTAGCTATTAGGGGGTAAAGTGTTCTAACTTTTTTCTCAGTTAGAATATGCATGTTTGTAGAATTACATTTACAGAAGATTTTAAAAAGTCTTTTCTTAAGTTCTGATTGTTTAGTTATATTCGTATAATCTCTCAGTATTGTTGAAATTGAGATTAAATATCTATATATCCCAAAATGTTACAAAAATACACAGGCTTTCATAGGGTGTCCTAACTTTTTCAATGACTGTAGTTGGACTCAGAAAATGTGACTGTAATACAACAAGTTGCCCCAGAAATCGTAACATAAAAGTTAAATGGTAGATTTCCGATAAACAAAACGTGACCATTATTCAGCTAGTAGGGTTAAAGGTCCAGTAAAATCCAGCAGATAAAATATGCTATGATTTGGCATTAAAGAACATCAAAACATCATGATCGACACAGAAATACATGAACGCAGATACATCATTTTTGCAAGAAAAAGCGTCAGTGCAAATTGGGTGAACTAACTTACAAAGGGTTTAATTTAGGAAACAGAATCCTTTGTGTCTTTTAGAAATAAAAGTTTTGTCAAAAATATTTTAAAGCAAAAATTTGCATCTTACTGGTTTTGACATCCATCCACATTCAAATCCACATTCAAAAGATGCAATTTCCTATGTCAAAATTGACGTGAATCATGCAAAAATTCAAATATCAATTTCAATTTTTTTAATTCGAAGAAACGTGGTTCAAATTTTTGAGACGGATTTTTGATCCAATTTATATAGAGATCATTTTTAGCATAAGAGAAATCATAATCTTTATTATTTTGTAGAAAACTATTCAACTTTGCAAAATGTGCCAAATCATTCCTTTGTAATTCTTCCACACGGAGGTTTAGCTTTAATTGAAATTCATGAATAGACTGTGATGAATTACTATTTTACCTGTTGCCTGAAGCTTCGTATTCAAATTATTCAAGTGAGCCATCAGCAGAATACGTTTTCTTTGAGGAAATAAAGTAAATGGTTCAAAGACTTTTCCTCTACTTAACCATCTTACATTTGCAAAATCAGTAAGATCGTCAAAAGTACAGTAACTGCTTTTCTTTAAAGATTCAACAAACTGTCTATGGATGAGAGGGCTTCCATTTCTAATATAATTCACAATTTTTACAACAATGTTGATCAAATTTTTCAATTCATCACTTTTAGACATCTAAGCACATAAATTTTCCTGATGTAAAATGCAATGGAAAAACGGCAGCATGGACTTCACATTATTTTCAATTAAATGCTGCTTCAAAAGAAAACAAATTCTAATTTCCCCCCAGTCATGGTGGGAGCACCGTCTGTCGTAACAGAAACCAGTTTCTTTAAATCCAGATTGAATATTTTTGATATTGCAAGAAATTTTTCAAAGATTTTTTTTTCCACATGTTCGATCTCGTATTCCACAAAGACCAGAATTTACAATAACCAAATAAGGCTGGCTTTCTATGTCTTTGGCTAACTCTAACATTCTGCAGATAATTGTTTTTACACTTAATTGCCAATTATTTACCTTTTCAAGAACACCATCTTTTATTTTTGCATCATAATTCTCCAACAGAATGTCAATGTACACAATTAAATTTCTTTTAGTAGTTCAGCATCAGAAAATGATTTATTTTTTGAGTTAGAATCCAACCTATTTTATACCTAGTTAACGTAACTAGTTCTATAGATGATAAATTTTTTTAGATTTCCATTTTATTCATGAAGTTGTGCTTTCAGACAGCTAATTTCATTCATACGCTTTTTGCTATCAATTAGAAACTTTACATCAAATTCGTTGTGAATATTGTTAAAGTGTTGCTTAAGGTTGTATACTTTATTATTTCTAAAACTTTGTTACACAAAAGACACATTGGTTTATTATTTACTTCAATCACTGCAAATTTCAACTTCCAACTTTCATTAAATTCTCGTTTCACGTTTTCCAGTCACGCGCCTTTCTATTTTCGTCAGTAATGCCAGAATCAATTAAACTGTTTTTATTTTCTGAGTGTTCACCATCATCTGGATTCTTTCGTTTTCGAATTATCCACTTATCCATATTATTGGATTAAAAAACAAAATATATTTAAACATCTGAAAGTTGCAAAATAAAAATGTGTTTGCAGCCGCATGCAAAACAACGCACCTCGCTAACAAACATCTAGGCCCGGCATGACCAAGCGCGTAAGGCGTGCGACTCGTAATCCGAGGGTCGCGGGTTCAGGCCCGCGTCGCGCTAAACATGCTCGCCCTCCCAGCCGTGGGGGTGTATAATGTGACGGCCAATCCCACTATTCGTTGGTAAAAGAGTAGCCCAAGAGTTGGCGGTGGGTGGTGATGACTAGCTGCCTTCCCTCTAGTCTTACACTGCTAAATTAGGGACGGCTAGCACAGATAGCCCTCGTGTAGCTTTGTGCGAAATTCCAAAAAACAAACAAACATCTAAACTAGACTGACGTTACAAATTGGACGGAGTCTGTGGCAGTGATGAAGCGCGCGACACTAGCGATGACGTAAGGTCGTGCAGTTGCTTATTACCAAATTTGCGATAAAAAATAAATTGGGGAAAAAGTTGATTCCACTGGCCACGGAGTTGCCCATCTCTGCTCTGGGAAAACTTGGTTAAACACAACTAAACTTTCAGTACATTTACACACATACAACCTAAAAGAAAATTTTCTAAAGTAAATTATCACTTGGGCTCAGTTTAGCTTTTCCAGACATTTCTAGCATTATTGACTGGAGTACCGTGCTGCTGTGAGGAAATGGTATTTTCAAAATTCTGTTGTTTCATCCTGTATTATCTAATGTAAGTAAATATTCTGTTGTAAATATTCGTGAGACTTGTTCCAACTTTCTGACACGATTATCGTATACACTGGGAATAATTGCAACACAGCATTTCTTTAGACATTTTGTTTGATTGTAATTGAAATCGCAAGGAAAAGTAACTTATATTCAGAGCTTGAAAAATAGTTCTGAACTGAGTTTATCGTGTTACTCCACTTGTAGTTTAGTCCAACAGGTGTTTTTATCTATCTATAAATCTTAGAATGTTTACGTGGAAAGTAAGGAAACAGCGAAATTCTAGAAATTAATTAAAAAGCATGAGCCATGCCATAGAAAACCATATGTTGGTGCTTTTCTTACTGTGATCGTTTTACCTTGTAAATTATACAAAGAATCGCAAAAGCTAATATTTAATCTTCGAAGAATAAGCTAATCTTCTCTTTTCTCTTTCATGTTTCTTTTTCTCAGAAATACCACATTTGTTTGTTTGTTTTTTCCAATTTCGCACAAAGCTACTCGAGGGCTATCTATGCTAGCCGTCCCTAATTTAGCAGTGTAAGACTAGATGGAAGGCAGCTAGTCATCACCACCCACCGCCAACTCTTGGGCTTCTCTTTTGCCAACGAATAGTGGGATTGACCATCACATTATAATGCCCCCACGGCTGAAAAGGCGAGCATGTTTTGGTGCGACCCGGATTCGAACCCGCGACCCTCAGATTACGAGTTTAACGCCTTAATCCACCTGGCCATGCCGGGCCCACCACATTTGTCCCCCGTATTTGTACAGGTAATGGCTTTACGAGTTGAGTTCTTAGGGCGGTTCCTTAACGTCCTCGTTAAGAGAGACTAATGGGCACTTAACCATCACATTATAATGCCCCCACGGCTGAAAAGGCGAGCATGTTTTGGTGCGACCCGGATTCGAACCCGCGACCCTCAGATTACGAGTCTAACACCTTAATCCACCTGGCCATGCCGGGCCCACCACATTTGTCCCCCGTATTTGTACAGGTAATGGCTTTACGAGTTGAGTTCTTGGGGCGGTTCCTTAACGTCCTCGTTAAGAGAGACTAATGGGCACTTAACTATTAAAAAAAAACCTTAATTGACTTAAATACTTAGTTTGAAATTAAAAAGACTAATGACATCGGGACTTACAGGAATCACAACTTGTGTTGTTGTTGTTCACAGTTTAATAATTTCTGTGAAATATTGATTTGAATTTTGTTTTTGTCACTGTTTACTCTATTATTCCATTTAGTTGGTATGATACGTTGTTGTTGTTTGTTATTAAGCACAGAGATGCACAAAGGGCTATCTGTACTCTGTCCACTACGGGTATCAAAACCTAGTTTCTAGCAGTACAAGTCCATAGACAATATAAAATAGAAGCACTAACTGTTGTTTGCTTGAAATATACGTCATTTTAATTTATCTGTAATTGTGGTTAATAAATAAGTAAGTGAACTAAGAACTTAATATTAGAAACTAATATATTTTCTTTCCTGTAATACGTGATTAATTTGGTAAACAAACATTAACAGTTAACGGTCTGAGTTAAATAAAAGTACACTTTGGTACCTATTAAGTTTTTGTTGGAAGTTACGTTTACCTTTTGGTTTTAAGACAGAATTTCTTCTCAGTGACTCATCGGGTTCCGATACTCGTACAGGTAAGCTATTTGCAGCTTTGAGTACAAGAACAAACAAGACAGAGATACAATAACTATTGTGGTTCATAATAGGAATCGCAAGTAACTGCACACAATTCCAATATAACGTTCGAGGAAAAATCACCTGAAACAATAAAGATTCAGTTGAAATAACACTTTGAAACCTCTTTTGTTAACTCTTAAAGTTGTTAACTCTTAAATATAAACAAAAAAGCACGCACGTTAGATTTACAAGGGAAAGTCCATTCAAAACAGCTCGTTTGTGATTATTATTATTATTATTCTCTTGCTAGCATACAACAAAAATGGCTTAGTATATTGTACCCAAGCCTTTGTGTAATACTAAATAAGGCACTGTGAATGCCATAGGAGCAGTGAAAAGACGATTTGTTTTTTTTTATATTTCACATAAGCTAAAATAATAATATTTCTAGTATAAACGAAGTTATCATTACCCATTGGAGTTAGCTTTATTACAAACATATGACATTCTATTAAGAAGTTTAAGTACATGGTGAAAAATGAATTACAAATCAATAAGAGATGAACACCAAATAACTGTAATATGTAAATACTCAATGTTTTGTATACTGTATAATCGGTATATGTAGGGAACCAACCCTTTTATTACATATGAACTGAAGGAGTAAAATAAAAAAAAAGAATACACGTAATATTAAGTTTTATTAAACACATCTGTACAATAAGTATTTAAGAAAAACATGAAGGTGTATTTAAAGCAATGTTTTGGACATTTATGTTTTATTTGAAAAGGATGCTTTTCTGCTAGTAAAATGTTATACTCGTCCATTGAGGATTGTGTCTTAGTATAGGCATATATTTGTCCATTGCTTTGCATTGTATATAAAGAATTTAATTACAGAGAAATTATAAATGCTTACTGTATTCTTAAAAAAATCTCCACAACTTATAGCTGCAGTTTAATATTTTACATCTCGAATTAATGCGACCAAATAGTCAATAGCTACAGTAAATCATCACGAACCATATTAGCAAGCTACTAGCAATGTTTATTATCAATACAGTGTATAAAGTTAGCTGTTATATCATGTACTTCTTTGCCCATAGTTGAGTATAAAAAAGCCAGAAAACAAGAAAAAATAAAAGGGAATTTAAAACCTTAAAATAGGAATCATAAGAAAGTGAAAACAGCATGGAACCAAAGTAAGGATTTGTACTTTGAGTAACTAATATCTACAATATCTCCAGCCTTGTTTTTATACTTTTTTACGATCTCTATTTGCAGGTTTGTAAATTTCCATTTTTATATTTATCTTGTAAATACAAACAGTCCACATATCAGGTAGTACAATTATTTGTTTGTTTCTTTTCAATTCTGCGCATAGCTACACGAGGGCTATTTGCGATAACTGTCCCTAATTTAATAATGTAAGAATAGAGAAAAGGCAGCTCGTCATCACCACTCATGCCCAACTATTGGACTACTCTTTTACCAACGAATAGTGGGATTGACTGAAGTATTATAACACCTCCACGACTGAAAGGGCGTGCATGTTTTATTTTGACGGGGATTCCAACCGTCGACCTTTAAATTGTGAGTTGAGCGCCCCTAACCACTTGGCCATGCTGGGTCTTGATTTGTTTGACACTGACAGTTAATACTCGACGACTCAAGACAACAAGGGAAGTTAATATTTCAGAACTTCAGTGTAATAATGGAAGTGAATACCTCGTAAACGCAAGACAACAATAAACTGAAGACGTATTCATTCTTGTTATTAAACGCCGTAAATCCTATGTGCCAGCACTCCTCCGATAAAAGACCTAATAATTTATCGAAATATAATAAATTAAATAACCTGCTAGCAATATAGGAAATACAAAATTCAATGAATTTTAGAGGAATTATATGAACTTATGATAATTTTTATGTACTTTCTCTTAATAAATTTGTATAACCTTACTTATAAATTAATTAAATGTATATGGTACTATAATACTATTATTATATTTGGTGTTTGACATATATCGTTTGTAATGGCATGTTATCGTATCAGATTCACAAAACACAATAATTAAGAACAAAAATGAAATATTAATGGGAGTTGTGAAAAGAACAGATGATTCTTGTTTGTTTGTATTGTACCTATATACATACATGTTACTTCTGTATTTGTACAATTGTTCCTATATACATACATGTTACTTCTGTATTTGTACAATTGTTCCTATATACATACATGTTACTTCTGTATTTGTACAATTGTTCCTATATACATACATGTTACTTCTGTATTTGTACAATTGTTCCTATATACATACATGTTACTTCTGTATTTGTACAATTGTTCCTATATACATACATGTTACTTCTGTATTTGTACAATTGTTCCTATATACATACATGTTACTTCTGTATTTGTACAATTGTTTCAGTAATTTAACAAAAATAATCGCAGACATAATAAATCTTATGAGTGTTTTACTTGGCAACAAGTTGTACTTGTCTTTTGTTATTGTTCATTTTAAACTAAATAAAGATGAGTTATGAGCATGACATAAAGTACGACTTTTTTACTCCTTAGGTAGGATGACATTATACAAGAATACTGAACACACTGTATAAAGTAGTTTTTATCCCTTGGTAGTGAAACGATATTGTACACAAATACTAAACACTAATTATTGTTTGTTTTTGTTTTTTGGATTTCGCACAAAGCTACTCGAGGGCTATCTGTGCTAGCCGTCCCTAATTTAGCAGTGTAAGACTAGAGGGAAGGCAGCTAGTCATCACCACCCACCGTCAACTCTTGGGCTACTCTTTTACCAACGAATAGTGGGATTGACCGTCTCTTATAACGCCCCCACGGCTGAAGTGCGAGCATGTTTGGTGCGATGGGGATGCGAACCCGCGACCCTCAGATTACGAGTCGCACGCCTTAACACGCTTGGCCATGCCGGGCCCTAAACACTAATTATAATATAGGTTTATCCATTGGCGGTAGGATGACATTGTATAAGAATTGTTTGTTTGTGCTTTGAAATTCGCGCAAAGCTACACGAAAGATATCTGCGCTAGCCGTCCCTAATTTAGCAGTATAAGACAAGAGGGAAGATAGCTAGTCATCACCACCAACCGCTAACTCTTGGGATACTCTTTTACCAACGAATAGTGGGATTGGCCGTCACGTTATAACGCCCCCAAGATGAAAGGGTGAGTATGTTTGGTGCGACGAGGATTTGAACTCGCAACCCTCAGATTACGAGTTCAGTGCCTTAACTACCTGGCCAAGTAAGTGTCTATTTCATGTATATTATTTTAATTTCACAAAAATATTTAACAAATAAAACATTTGAATTACGGCGCTGTTTGTAATTTAAAAGTATAATTGTTTTAGCTTTATTATTTGTAAACGTATTAAAATTTTTAAAAAATCAATATCTTATGCAGTATAGAAATATTTCTAAGTATCTCTTGTACACCTACTGCAAAAAACAAGTTTGATCATTTTCTTATTTCATTTCATGTTGCAATAAAAGACAGTTTAATATTACCACGACTTAAAATTGTATTCATTCTGTTGCTATAGTTTGTGCACTGAAAGAAGAGTGATATTTATTAGTGGAAAGTTTCATCAAAATGTCTTTTTTAAGTACACAAAAAAGCTACAATATACAAAACCGGTATGCTTTTACGCGATAGTTTACATTACAATGTTCTATTATTATATGATATTTTTTTAACACAGTACATTTTAATTTCATTTTTTGTTGCGTATGGGCCCGGGATGGCCAGGTGGTTAAGGCGTTCGACTCGTAATCCTATGGTCGCGGGTTCGAATTCCCCTCACATCAAACATGCTCGCCCTTTCGTTGGTAAAAGAGTAGCCCAAGAGTTGGCGGTGGGTGGTACCTGCCCTCCCTCTACTCTTGCACTGCTAAATTAGGGACGGCTAGCGCAGAAAGCCCTCGTATAGCTTTGCAAGAAATTCAAAATAAACAAACAAATTGTTGCGTATGTGTATCTGCAGTGATAGTTCTCATATACTATCTATATGTATATATACACACATCTACATCTTTCTTTGTTTTTGAATTTCGCACAAAGCTACTTGAGGGCTATCTGTGCTAGCCGTCCCTAATTTAGCAGTGTAAGACTAGAGGGAAGGCAGCTAGTCATCACCACCCACCGCCAACTCTTGGGCTACTCTTTTACCAACGAATAGTGGGATTGACCGTCACATTATAACTCCCCACGGTTAAAAGGGCGAGCATGTTTGGCGCGACGGGGATGCGAACCCAAGACTCTCAGATTACGAATCGCACGCCTTACCATGCTTGGCCATGCCGGGCCCAACATCCACATCTATAAATTAGTATCATGAGACGTGGTGATTGCAACATAATTTATTTTTTTAAAAGTCAGTTATCAGTATAATAATGTTGTGGTGATTGAGTTCGTCTATTATATATACACATGTAAGCTATCATAAGCTTTTTAATATTTTCTTACTGAACATACAAACTAAAAACAAAACGATTAAAACATATGTTGTTTGGGTTAACTTGTATGTGAAAATGTCCATTGATTCTAACATAAAATTTAAACTGCTTCATAAATTGTAAAAAACGTTTTTGTTTAGTTAGAATATGTTTGTGTGTGTTTTTTTTATAGCAAGCCACATTGCGCCATCTTCTGAGTCCACCGAGGGGAATTGAAACTGTGATTCTAGCGTTGTAAAGCCGTAGACTTACCGCTGTACCAGCGGGGGTATAACTAGTTAAAATGACCAAGACTGTTGACCACCGTTATATAAATACGTGAGAACATGTACATTGAACAGCTTTCACTTTCTTTCGTCCTATTTTATTTTTGATAGATAACTGGAGTTGCATTTTTTCTGTGACTGAAAAGCAGCAAAAAAATCATTTAAACTAAGTTCAATTCTCTTGTATCTCGTCGAGACATCCCATTCTCTTCTATTAGAAAAACAGAAAGTTTCTTTTTTATTTGTTTTGGATCATCAAACTGTAATACAATGGAGCATTTGTTATGGAACTTGTAATAACTGTTTATATTTTTCTTTCAAGAGAAAGCTAATTAGCCGTATAATTTTTATTGCTCAAAAATAGTTATTCTTTCGTTGGAGGAATAGTGATTTAAATTATATGGAATAATAAACGTCCAGTCCTATAACAGTAACATATTACTTTATTTTCTTCTATGACGTTTCTACAGGCTTCAAAACGTGTACTCTGTCATAAACTATGTAGGCCTACGTTACACATGACGTTCACACCTACACTACATGGCCAAAAGTATGTGGACACCCGACCATCACACCCATATGTGCTCGTTGAACATCTCATTCCAAAACCATGGGCATTAATATGGAGTTGGTCCCCTCTTTGGTGCTATAACAGCCTCCACTCTTTTGGGAAAGCTTTTCACTAGATTTTGGAACATGACTGTGGGGATTCGCTCCTATTCAGCTACAAGAGCATTAGTGAGGTCGGGTACTGATGTCGGGCGGGAAGGTCTGCCTCGCAGTCGGCGTTCCAGTTCATCCCAAAGGTGTTCGACGGGGTTGAGGTCAGGGATCTCTGCATGATAGTCAAGTTCTTTCCTGAACACCAACCTAAAAAAAACCATGTCTTTATGGACCTTGCTTTCTGCACGGGGCACTGTCATGCTAAAAAAACAAAATGCCTTCCCTAAACTAATGCCACAAGGTTGGAAGCACACAATTCTCTAGAATGTCATTGTATGCTGTAGTATTAAGATTTCCCTTCACTGGAACTAAAGAGCATAGCCCAAACCATGAAAAACAGCCACAGACCATTGTTCTTCCTCCATAAAACTTTACAGTTAGCACTATGCATTCAGACAGTTACCGTTCTCCTGGCATCCGTCAAACTCAGATTCGTTCGTCAGAAAGCCAGATTGTGAAGCGTGATTCATCACTCCAGAGAACGCATTTCCACTGCTCCAGAGTCCAATGGCGGTGTGCTTTACACCACTCTAGCTGACACTTGGCATTACACATGGTGATCTTAGGCTTGTGTGCGGCTGCTCAACCATGGAAACACATTTCATGAAGCGCCCGACGAACAGTTATTGTGCTAACGTTGCTTCTAGAGGCAGTTTGGAACTCGATAGTGAGCGTAGTAACTGTGGACAGACGATTTTTACGTGCTACACGCTTTCAGCACTCGGCGGTCCTGTTCTGTGAGCTTGTGTGGCCTACCGCTTCGTGGCTGAGCTGTTGTTGCTCCTAAACGTTTCCACTTGACTATAACATCACTTACAGTTGAGCGGGACAGCTATAGCAGGGCAGAAATTGGACGAACTGATTTGTTAGAAAAGGTGGCATCCTATGACAGTGTCACTTTGAAAGTCACTGAGCTCTTCAGTACGACCAATTCTACTGCCAATGTTTGTCTATAGAGGTTGCACGGCTGTATGCTTGATTTTATGCACCTGCTAACAATGGGTATGGCTGAAATAACCGAACCCATTATTTAGAAGGGATGTTTACATACTTTTGGCCATGTAGTGTATCTAATAATAATAAGATTAACATAACATGAACTTACTTCTACAAAATGATTCAATAAGCGTAATGTTTAGTTACTACAGATCAATATACACTAACTGGTTTACGTTGTCACCTATAAACAACTCTACAATCTTCAAAACTACCTCTTTGAATGTACGAGAAAAACGTGATGTCAAAACTGAATTTTTTATGCGTATCTTATTATCATGCACCCTATAACTAACAAACAGATAACAATATTAAAAATGTAGCTTACAACATTAACTGAATCTTGAATTTCTAATTAAGTTCTAAGTTTATTCTAATTAAGAATAAACCAGTAATGAAGCAAGTTTAGCTTGGTATTTTATAACTAAAATTTTACGAGTTATAAAGTTATAAGCTACAAAGTATACAAGTTACATGTAAGATTAGGCCTAGAATTTTGAAGGTAATTATTATTTCACTTTTGTATAAGGCCAAGGTACTAATAAAGCAACTGTATATCTCATATTTATTATTAAATAATATGAATTATTATTACATTTAGTTTTGAAAACAAAAGTTAAAACAAGTTTACTTATTATTTACTAAATAAATTAATTCGATACTCTGAAAGAAAGGGATCCCCGTTTACTTTATTTGTGGTTAAGAGTTTAAAAACAAACAAAATTTAGGTACTGAGGGAATTCCCCATAACATGAACACATTCATAAGGAAAAAAATAAGGATTTCGTCTAACTTTGGCTTCTCTAATCAGTTTAGATACTCTAGGTAAATAAGTTGTTTATCTCTTCTTTAATTTTGTAACGAATGTGTCACTATCGTGGCATCCAGTTTTGATTTCTCAAAAATTCTAAAGTTGATTTGTATTAAGTGTGTAACATATATGAAAAATGTAGAAGAATCAATAGCTGCACTGCAAGTGATACATTGTATATTTTTTTTGCGTCATGCTTTTAAAAGTGTATGATGAAAACCACTGACCCCAAACTTGATAGTAGATTCACTGATTCTTTAATATGCTGATTGATAAGGATTTCATAATGGTTTGTTTATTGAGACTGCACCCATTTTTGTAGATGTATTCTCATAAGTGTTAAAATACTAGAATTGATATTAACAAATCACACTTCTTTCAGTACATTCTATCAAATCTGGTAAAAGGTGTCGTTACATTAGGCGAATTAAAACATTAAATATCAGATTTGTACTTACTAAAGTTAAGATTTGTGAAATGGTATTTTAATTTAAAAATAGTTTCCTTCAGTATTATAAGAAAAAAGAACGAGATATTTTTCGTACTAAATCTTAAAACAACTTTTGATTTAATTTCTAGTTTCTCAACTGACACTTTAGTGTGTTTTGTTTTGGATATTTGTGTAAAGTTTCAAAAGAACTATCTATGCTAGCCACCCCTGAATTTGGAGTGATAGAGTAAGCTAGTCAACAGCACCCACCACCAACTCTTGCGCCACGCTAATAAAACAGTAAAAATTGGACGTCATCCTCTTCTATAATGTTTTGATTGAGTATGAATTTTTAAGTTTAATAATAGTTTTCGTAAAGTTAACAAGAAATGTTTGGAAATTTTGTCTGAGACTTGGTCAGATATTCTAATGTAATCTTTAACTCACTCAAGTTGACTAAAATGGCCAAACATTTAGATTATGTTTTATTGTTCTATATATTATATAAAGATCTAGTCCTATAAGTGATGTTATTCTGCCAAAATAAAAAAAGTATTATAAGTAATATGAAAAAGATAAAACTCGCGGCCGGATGCAACATGTCTCTTCCACATAATGCCAATTCAGATATCAGAAAAATCGAAAGCTATCTATAACACTGCACAGGACCTGTAAGATGGTATCTGTGTACCAAATCCCATGCAAGTTGGGTGGCATACACAAGAAAAATTGCCAAAAGTCGCACATTGTGTTTTTCACTGAAAATTAGGCAAAATATAGAAATTCTAAAATTGTCTATATTTTCTTTTGAGGCCGTAAACGAAACGTATCTTTTATTAAATATCATGTAAGTTGGCCAAATTACGGAGGAGCAGTTGTAAAAAAACAACAACAAAAAACTCTAAAATTATGTTTTTGTGGCATCTTGATTCCTATAATTAATAAAAACGGGAAAATCCAATACTTTTTGTAAAAATATGTTCCCTATAGAAGAGTATCTTTGTACCAAATACCGTGTAAGTTGGTCGAAAACAAACTATGTAATTTGGAGATGACGAGAAACCCGCTTGAAGTTAAAATGTATTCTCAAGACGGCTGATAATGGTATTAAAACTTTAATTAAAATAAAGTACCGAACAACGTTTTGACCTTTGTAGGTTATCTTCATCTAAGTAGTTATATTCCTTACAAAAAGGCCCACTCTTCAAAAGATGCTTATGGATTTGTTTAGAGTAAAACATCGGTTTTGATCATATCTATGACAATACTCAGATTTCATTTCAATACTAGTTTGAGAATGCAGTATTTAACATGAATTAATTTAATTATTTTGTGAAAAATTATATGCAAGGTTGTTAACACTAGGATTTTGCCGGATTGCTTTGGTACTATATTCACATGGAGCTATAAGCAGTGTTGATTTCCACTTCCTTATATTAAAAATGCAATTCCCTCCCACTGAAAGGCCCTAGTTTGCTCAAGTTTTGTGGCTCTATTCGTCTTTGCCGGTATTTTTGACTTCCTGACTTGAATTCAGTAACAATGATCGGAACTGTAGCTATCTGCTTTATCACTGAAGTTAAACTATAGACTCGCGAAACAATTACAGGTAACCTGGCGGAAATGTTGGAAAAGCTCTTGGAAAAGTTAATAGAATCACAAGCTGGGGAACATTAATGGTACATTCATTGAGGGCAGTGAAACTTTCCAAGCCTTTATGTACGGTGACAGTACTGTTCATTCTTTTTTACAAAAAAATCAGAAACAGATAAAACAAAAGAAAAAAACGTATCGTACTGTATTCTCTTGTTATCAAATGAAGTATATCATAAATGGTACTATTTTCTATACCTTGTATATTTAACTTTGAGGTAGTACTATTAAATAACAGGTAAAAAATATGCTGTCTCTGGTAGAATAAAGTGCACCAATGTTTTTAATTCATCTACAAATTTCACCAACTCTGGTTTTTCTATTCGCAAATGCTATACTTTCAAAATGTCGCTTACTCGATTTGTGATTTCCATTCGAAAGATCGAAAACAGCCGAAGATGAATCGAGAATCGAAGTCTCTGCTGGCTGTGTTTTTCCTTCTTGTTATATTGGGATCTTGGTGTAAAAAATATAACAATGATAACAACATTATATAATTAATTAAAATAAAATTAATGTGATTAAGTATTAACTATGGCCTGGCATGGCCTAGCGCGTTAAGGCGTGCGCTTCGTAATATGAGGGTCACGGGTTCGCGCCCGCGTCGCGCCAAACATGCTCGCCCTCCCAGCCGTGGGGGCGTTATAATGTGACGATCAATCCCACTATTCGTTGATAAAAGAGTAGCCCAAGAGTTGGCGGTGGGTGGTGATGACTAGCTGCCTTCCCTCTAGTCTTACACTGCTAAATTAGGGACGGCTAGCACAGATAGCCCTCGAGTTGCTTTGTGCAAAATTCCAAAACAAACAAGTATTAACTAAATAACATATATAAGAAAATACTGCTGAAAATATTTAATGATTAATTAATTATCTACCTGTAATTGGTGTTTCGAAATTTGTACAATACTAAAGCGCTGTATGTGAATGTTCGCATTAGGTCAATGCATTGTTGAGAAAGTAGATAGTGAATAGGAAATCCTTATTTCCGTTACTTCTCCAACATTAATACTACTTGACTGTCAGATGTTAAGGTTATGTTTACCAGCTGTCAAGGAAAAGGCTTTTTTCACTTATATAGTAATTATAAAGATATACTGTGCATTGTTGCTGTTTAGGCAAGGATTATTCTACGGTAGATGTGTCTGACTTGTTGGCAGTAAATTAGAAAAAAAAATGAAAGAACGGAACTCACTTCACTTGTTTGACAAATAATATATATATTCGGAACTAATTAAACATACGTACAACTTCTTTGCACTATAGAAATCAGAAGCATATCATGAACACTAAATAATTATCTTCTTGTTGTCTAATGTCCACTTTGGCCTATTCTAGTGCTATAGAATTTCATTTGACAAGCCGAACTATTTTTCGCTTTTACTATCACTGAACTGTCAGAAAGTATTTTACTTAGGTTTCGTCGAATTACCACGGTTGTATTCTATACTTCTAAAATAAATAGTCTACTCGTTTTTCGTATTTAGGCCTAATTCCAATAAATGTCTACATTTTGTCAGAGTCCATACACACAGGTTCAAATACTTTAGATTCTGCCTCATCCACTTTATTCCCCAGACCTTTTCCATTCATATTTTCATTTTTCAAGCACTTTGACAATCTTTTCAGCAATAAACACTTTCAAAACCAGGCAGCTGCAGAAGAAGCTTTAAGGGATTTTACTGACCCTAGAAACTCTGGTTTCTACAGTAGGGGCATAAACAGCATCATTACACGTTGGTAAAAGTGTGTTGAAGCAAATGGTTCTTACTTTGCTTAAAACATGTTTTTCAACACTGGTTTATATTTTTCCATATTTCGCATTTTAAAAACGACATTTATTTCTGGACAACCTAATACCATCTTTGCCTTTTCAGGACTGTGTCCTTAAATATAATGCTACTAACATTTAATATAATTTTAAATTATTCTCTTTAATTGGAGCCCAGCATGGCCAGGTGGATTAAGGCGTTCGATTCGTAATCTCAGGGTCGCGGGTTCGAATCCCCCTCGCACCAAACATGCTCGCTCTTTCAGCCATGGGGGCGTATAATGTGACGGTCAATTCCACTATTCGTTGGTAAAAGAGTAGCCTAAGAGTTGGCGGTGAGTGGTGATACTAGCTGCATTTCCTTTAGTCTTACATTACTAAATTAGAGACGAAACTTACAAACAAACAAATCTTTATTTGGTCACAAACAGTCGCGGACAACTTACACCGTAATATTTTGCTTCATTTCATTGTGTAAGGTCACATCACAAACAGTTCAGAAATCAAATTACACTTGTTCACAACAGATATTAACCAGCGCGTATTTATACATGAAATCTCAACATTATGTATGATATAATGATTTATTTCTGTTAACAGATCATATTTGTATAAAACTTTGTTAAAGTAGCGGATCGAGCCATCTATAGATCTGTCTTTTAGTAGAGATAGATTTGCAAAATTTTGTAGAGATGTTGAATTTGAGGCTTTTGGTAGTCTGAAGGCTACATGGGTATTGAACTTTGTATTATTTGCAATTTTTTAAGATCTGTTTTTGCTTTATTTAATCATGTTGGGCATAAATATTCTAATACTAATCTGACATATTGTTTACAAATTTTAATAATGTTTCCTGTTGATGTACCTGTGATTTTGCCTGTTAGCATTTTGAGATAGTTTGCTTGTCGCAACACTGTTTTCGTAATTTCGGATATGTGTTTTTTGCAAGTTAATTTTGAATCATACTGTAGGCCTAAATATTTTTCTTACAAACTGGTGTCAAGAAGCAGATTTTACCATCCTCACCCTCGTAGCTGCGTTACAGATTGCAAGTCCTCTAACACAGTACACTAAAATGGTTCCTAAAAATATTGAAATAAATATGTAATTATTAGCGTCGATGCAATTGGAGAAAATTACCTTTAAACACTCAGATTGGTGGAAATCTGTTTGAGATTAACATTAATATAAATGGGATTGGTTGAATTGGTAGTAATTTTGACCTGCATCGAGCATGAAATTACATAACAATTATGCAAGTATTATGCGATTTTGTCACAACGAAAAGCAAGAAAAGTAAAACTTACGCAAAATTTTTAATAAAATTTCTTCAAATGTTAACAAATATTATTTCATTTGTAAGCCTACTGTTGTTTTGCTTCACCATTACAGGAGTATGGGAGATAGAATGAAAACTGTCTCCGGGTTGCAATTTGCTAGCGCCTTACCCATCTGTAGGAAAGAAATAATGTTTTAATCAAACGGACATTGCATGAGTTGTCAACGTGTGAAGATAGTAAAAAAACAATTTGATTGTGATACTGCTTTGAATGTGAACAAAAATGACAATTGTGTGGTTTAACCGTAATATTTCAGTAGGTGGGTTTTGATTTTAGCAATATTTCTGTCATTTATGGATTATTGAAATAATAATGATAGACAATGATTACATACAACATTAAACCATAAAGTTCTGTTTATATTATACTAACATATGGCGCGTCAAAAATGACGGGTCACATACTACCAACTCACTCCATAGTATACCCTAACCTCCCTCTTCATACCTGATTGAAGTAAATAAATTTTGCAAAATTATGCTTCACCAATTGTTACGTATTACAATTTAAAATAACCTAAAACTGAGTTAAATTATAATTTAGATTTAGAAGTTAAATAACTGCCGATATGTATCCAATTTATGCTACTTGTCAACAAGATTGATACAGTTTTTTTTAATATACATATATTTTAACATACAAACAGTAATATAATTTATAATAATGGTAATTACAAATAAATATTTATGTACAAAAGTTTTACAAACTTACAAACAACATCGAGTCTTCTTTCTGTTCCGGAACTTCCATTATGTCTTATCGAGGGGGCCCGGCATGGCCAGGTAGGTAAGGCACTCGACTTGATGAGCAAGTTAATTTTGAGTTAATGTAGGTACAATTCACTTAAGAAGAAGCTAGCTAGCCCTGCATTCTTTTTCTTGCTGATCACATGTCGAGTTTTTCACCACCGAAGTCACATAACCTCTTCGTAAAAATACTAATTTCCAATGTGAATCTGCTAAAGTTAAATGGTTTGTAATATACGAAATTTATAAACGTTCCTGATAAAATAACTGAAGTTCCCGATTAATAAGCGCTAATCATACTTATGGTTTCTGAGGTTTATAGCATACCAACTACAGTAAACCAATAGTATATATTGTTTTTTGATGCGTCGTGTTAAGTATATTTGTAGGCATGAGGAATGTTTCTCGAAACTTCAGTTTAGGCAGAAATATAGACGATACACTGGTATTTACGTATCGTCGTCATGGCGATCCCTCGAGTCCGAGAATGATGATCCTCCAACTTCATACATGGGTCTGGAAATTGCTAATGAAGCCAATCCTTGTTTCTGGCAGAAAGGGTAGATCAGTTCAGAGGAAAAGAGAGGTTTTAGTAGTAGCTGGCGTTGTGTCCTCTTTTCTCCCTTCTCTTCAAAATGTTGTCTTCTTGATGACTTAAAGAATTCTGCTCCCTAATTGATAAGGGATCTCCCGATGGTTCGGTCGTGAGCGAAAGTCTCCCAATTGTTAACATCAGTGTTGCAGTTTTTGAGTGTTGTCTTCAGGCTATCCTTGAACCGCTTCTTTTGTCCTTTTCTCATTCGTTTCCCATTTCTTCAGTTGACCATACAGGAGTTGTTTCGGGAGTCGGCTGTCATTCATTCGAAGCATGTGGCTTGTCTATTGGAGGTGGTTCTTGATGATGGTGGCTTTAATGCTGCTGATCTAGGCTTCTTCGAGAATGCTGAGGTTGGTTCTGTATTCCTCCCATTTGATCTTTAAGATATTCCTGAAGCACTTTTGGTGGAAGCGTTTCAGCTGATTTAGGTGTCGGCGATATGTGACCCATGTTTCAGATCCGTACAGGATGGTGGGGATAACAACTGCCTTGTATACAAGCATCTTGGTGACTGTCTTAATGTTTCGATTCTGGAAAAATTGTGTTTGGAGACGTCCAAAGGCAGCTCCTGCACATTTCAGACGATACTGAATTTTGCAGTCGATGTTTGCAAAGAATGAGGCAGCTCGGCCTGAAGAGCTTTCCGTCTGTCCAGTATTAGATCTCCATGCGTGGTGGTAGTCTTGGCTCTATGAGATACGTGATGATAGAGATGAAAATGGTGAAGAGGTTTGGTGCAATGACACAGCCTTACTTCACGCCAGAGTTGACAGGAAAAGATTCTGTTAGGCCTCCTTCACTTTGAACTATTGCCATCCTCCCATCATGGAAAGTCGCAGGATGGTGATGAACTTTGCAGAGCATCCACTGGCAGCAAGGATCTTCTACAATAATCCACGGAACACGCTGTCAAAGTCCTTGGTGAGACCTTATGTATTTACTTATACATACATATTGTTGATCCTTACATTTGAGAATCTTCTACAATTTTAGGGGATAGGTGGGGATTTCACAATGGATATTTAACAGTGTAAGTTATGTACAATTTCAGATATCAACTTAACTTAAACAAACATCAATATTAAAATAGATATATGATAGTAAATAGTAAATGTGCAGTGTTACTAAAGCGTGACTGTAATTTGCACATATTATAACTAACCGTAAAACGTGCAGTTTTTATTTCAGCTGCTAGTAGGGTTGCCACTGGATCAGTTTGTTTACAGATTTGCCGATAGCCAGAAAAACAATATCTTTTTATATTGTCCAAAAATTTGCAATGTTATCACTTAACAAGGGATAGCTAATATTAAATGTTTCTTTGTCCAGCTAAAAGTATTTCCCTGCAATGTTGTTACTTCCCCAGTTTAAGCAATAACGCATCACATTACTTAAATACAGTAGCTGTACGAGTATGTCTGCTGTGTACGAGAGTTTAAATGGTGCCACAATAGCTTCATAAGTCGCTTTTGTAGTATATTGTAATACAAATACTGGTACTGAATGATTAAATAAAACATTTTGAAACTGTAGAAACACTGTTGCCACTCACCACATATGGCGAAACGGCTACTGACTTGTTGCGAATTGGTACTTTTTTTACCACCTTTGTTTTTTGAAATTTATTAATTCTATCAATAAAAATTTAACACATTGTTGTGTATTTTTTACCCTTCTATATCTATAAAAACACATTTTTTTTTCATGTTGTAAAAATGTTAAAAGATTCTCTGCAATTATGGTGATTGTGAAAAACTATTGGACTTCTCTGCATCAGAATATGCTGACGATGTGCATTAATTGTGTTATAAGACGTAAAAAATGACTAGAACGACAGTAGCACTGACAAATGAGGCTCAGGAAATTGGTTTTATTTGTTGATAATGGTAAGACAAAGATAATGAAAATCGGATCAGGTCATTGTGGATGAAGAAGCCTTTACATATCCTGGTTGTATAGTTAATGTTGATGGCGATATATACAAGGAAGTAAAGGAAATTTAATATATTTAAGTGAATACTATAATATTTATTTTCAATCAATGCCGAGATAAAATGTTCTGTAATATTGTTATTGCTTAAGTGTCGGCTAACAAAGCACTTTGAAATCACAGCTAATCTGTATAAATTCTATCATGTACAAAGTCAAAGTCATTATTACGAAAAAACAAACCTTTTTGACCATGGTTGAAAATGGTGGATGTACGTAGTTTCAGGGGGTAAAATGGATCTGGGCATTGTTCTTTCATAGGATGATTATTTTTTTTATGAGTATATCTTATATAATTTTCTGATACAAAATGTGAGTTCAAAATAATCAGTAACGTTTGTATGAAAACAGTATCTTTTATTCAGTCAAATATATCACTATTAATGAGGGTACCAAAACTAATAAAACAAATCATTCTTCTCTTCATACGTAAGGACAATATAGTAAATACTCATTATCGTATTGATATTTAGTTTTCAACTAAATAGGCTGTTTTGTTTCATTCAAAGTTAATTAATTTTCTGTTTGGATAAAGGAGGGAAACATACGGTATCAAAGTTGAATTGCAGATGGACAAGTTATCTTTCACTTTGCTGTGACATATTAAAAAATAATTGACGACACGAGCACATTGTCTTGGTTGTTTTAAAGAAATCGTAATGTCTAATGTATAGATATGGTTTGTTTTGAATTTGCGCAAAGTTACACGAGGGCTATCTGTGCTAGCCGTCCCTAATTTAGTAGTATAAGACTAGAGGGAAGGCAGCAAGTCATTACCGCCAACTCTTGGGCTACTCTTTTAAAAACGAATAGTGGGATTGAAAATACATTATTACGTCCCCACGACTGAAAGGGCGATTATGTCTGGTATGACAGGAATTCAAATCCACGACCCTCAGATTACGAGTCGAGTGTCTTAACCACATGGTCATGCCGGGCCTAATGTATGGAAATTTCCATTAAAACAGTAGACAAGTATCACAAGCTTTAATGGTTATCAGATACACCGTAATATTTAGTTGTTTGGTGTTAGTAGATCCGTACGAACTGTTAATTTTATTTTGTTAAAACCCGTTTTTAAAACTTTAATTTTAATCTTGTCGTGTTTATTAAATATATATTTGTTATTTTTTGGTTTGGGTTTTATGTTTATTCACCTATACGTGTACAAGCATTTTATATTTGCACCATACAAGTAAATAATTTAAAAGAAGTAAAAACGTTCAAAAGATGAAGGCCTGGCATGGCCATGTGTGTTAAGGCGTTCGACTCTCGGTCGCACCAAGCATGCTCGCCCTTTTAGGCGTGAGGGCGTTATAATGTGATGGTCAATCCCACTATTCGTTGGTAAAAGAGTAGCCCAAGAGTTGGCGGTGGGTGGTGATGACTAAGTGTATTCCCTCTAGTCTTACACTGCTAAATTAGGGACGGCTAGCGTAGATAGCCCTCGAGTAGCTACTGAAATTAGTACTTACCTAATTTCGCTTAATACCATCAGTAGGTGTTTGTGACTTGTTGGCAATAAATTAAGACAAAAACAGACAACGCACAATTCACGTGTTTTTAAATAATATATTCAAAATAAATCAAACGTATGTAGAAAAACGTATTGCACTACTGGTTAAGTTGTATCCAAAGCTTTAAATAATTCACTTCTTCTTATTAAAAGTCCACAAATACTAGTTCAGTTACTTGAGAATTCAACTCACAAGACGTATTATTTTTCTCTACTCTGTTTCTTACTGCACTGTCTGCGATATATTCACTTACATTACCCCGCGAGTTACCACAGTTGTATCCAAAACTTTAAACAATTGTCTTCGTTTCATCAAAGTCCCAACAGGCAGATTTAATTACTTTAGAGCACCCTTTGACAAGATAAGTTATTCTCCAATACTTTTATTATTATAACACCATGGTGAAACTCACTTTAAATATTGCCCATTACGGCTAAACTAAGATTCACGCATTCTAACTTCACTTTTGTCAGTTTTATATAGGGCTGGATTCTTTTACAGTAGGTGTTTGTGACTTGTTGGCAATAAATTCAAACAATAAAAAGACAGCATACAATCCATTTGTTTTAAAATAACGTATTAAAACAAGCCAAATGTACATACAAATGTATTTGTTACACTATTGTTTATCACAAACGTATCAACAGCTCTAAATAAGTGTTTATTTACGTAAAAGTCCACACAGACTGGTCCAATTACATGCTCGCCCTCCCAGCCGTGGGGGTGTATAATGTGACGGTCAATCCCACTATTCGTTGGTAAAAGAGTAGCAGATTACTGTTATAAAATTGATGTGGAAATTATATCTACTTGATAATGCCACAAATTTGATTTTTAGAATATACAAGGACACTATCGTACCTATTCATATATTTGATAGAGAGATGATGATGATTTACAGCAAGAGCTGCAACACACGTGGAAACTCAACCCAGCAGCGACAAATATGACACAGAGACAGGAGCATACAGCTCTCGTGAAGGTCAACCCTGTGATGGTGTGAACATAGTATCTGTCTCATCACGTTATGATATAAAAATTAATCTTTTGTCCAACATTACCAAAAATAGTTGATGGTAAACAAATCAAAGACAATGGGTTTTTTTGTTTTTTTTTTCAAATCAGCAACAGAAGCTATTTTGCACTATTTATCCATGCTTTTCAAGCAGTAATACCAGGTTTTAATTTATGTATAGGTGAAATGACTAGCATTATGTTCATTAAGAACCTAAGAAACACAGTCATAATTGTGGGATGTGTGTGATAAATAAAAGATGTGGAAACATCTTGTGTTATAAGCATAACATGCTGCCAAATAAACAAAAACTTGAAGTTGAGGAGAATCATAAATTTGGTGACAGAATTATTGTTGTTGTTAGGTTAATGGAAATCTAAATCTTCCATTTAGAAGACAGAGGTGAAGTTGCATATGGGTTGGAAAAGATGTAATAAATTACAGTGTTTTCTTGAAACTGATAATACTTCAGAATCAGTATGACATGAAATTTTCAAAAGATTTGAACAAAGTAACTTGTAACTTGAAGGAACACAAAAAGTCTGGAACTACATGCAGGAAGAGGTTGTTTCAGGTATTTTCATCAATGAAACCACAAGCTGTTTATTATAATGAAGAATAAGATTCAGAATATCATGTCAGATGAAGTTAGAAATACTGGTATGTTTTCAGTATAGAGTGATTCCATACAAGACATCAGTACAACTGGTCACTGGACTGTGGTAGACCAGTATGTACTTAGTGGGAAATTAATAAAAGTGTGCTCGTTCCAGTTCCTTCCCCCTGGTCACAGTGGTGTCAGACAAAGACTGTTCAATCTAGTAAAAGGTGTATTTGGAGATTATAACAAGCATGTTTCAAACAACATAGATGGACCAGCAGCTTACCAGCAGAAGTAGGTTGGCTTTCAGACAAAGATCTTTTCTGTCATGAATACAAATGTTCACGTGCAGTGCTATACACATATACTCAATTTAGTTGTGAAAAAGTGGACAAGGTATGTGTGCAGCAATATTATTATTCACTCTGTTGCAAAAAACCCACAGATTTCTTCAAAACTTCTTACAATAAAATGGATATCTCAAAAAAGAAGGAATTTAAAGGAAGTTTTGAGCAGACAAATTGAAAAGAATTAAGCTGGTAAGTTAAACACATTAGTCAAGAAAACCAAGCACAGTACAAGCTGTGTTCAGAACATCTACAGACCATTCCAAGGTTGTTTTTCCAGGTCTGATTAAGTGTCTGTTTATATTGTAATAATCAAAGTTATATGATGCTGCCACAAAAACAGTACCAAGAGGAGTGCTGAAGGGCTTTCTGAGGTATGAAAGAATTTTGACCACACACATTCCTGTTCATTTTTCATCATGCCACCCCTCTATTAGAGTACCTTCAAATAAGAGGACTTGATTCAGTTCAGATATGAATGTACAGTTCAGCTGAGAGCAAATATGGATGATATGCAAAGCTAGAGCAAATGAATTTGCCAGACAAATGAATGAAATTTTGTGCAAAACTGATTGACCAAATCTATTAGATGTCAAGGAATGTGATAGAGTCAAAGTATCAGCTGAATTGCCTGTCCTAAGAAAAAGAAAGCAGGAAACCAAGAATGTTGAAACAAGATCTGCAGAAGGTGACACATTTGTGTCATCTTTGATTACACGTGGGATTGATGCTTTCAACATAGTACTTGATCAAGCAGTAGGAAGTCTGATGAAACAATTCCCACAGCATGGTCAGCTGTACACTAACATGCATTATTTTGACCCAAAGAGTTTTACTGACATAAAGAAATAGGATCTGTCCACCAAATCACTGAATAAGACGGGTCAGCTCATGCCACACCTAGATTTTACAAAAGTAAAATCTGAACTGAAACATTTTTCAAGTGTGTATCCAAAGTTCAATCAAAGTTTAGAAAACCAGTACACTGCTTAGGAAGTGTTATTGGTTGAGAGAGGTGACATCACTGATACATCTGAGATTGACAGTGGAATATGAAAATGATACTTTATGCAGAACTTTCTCAAGACCTAATATATGGTTTTCAGTCGCTTGAAAAACACAGGCTACATTCAAAAGCATATTGCAACTAATATAAAGTGTATCACTTTCTTTTGTCATTTTCCATCAATCAAGTTCACTGTGAGAGATGTTTTTTCAAAGTTAAAGATAATTAATACAGGACTGAGGAGCCTGTCGATGCTGAGAACTATGAGGACCTTATATTTATAAGCACCGAAACCAGCATTCTCAGTGATGTTGAGAAAACACACTTGTAGAGAAAAATATATATGTAAAAACGGCTTGTTTGGGTTGAGAAAACATATGGTCAGCTTCCGGTCAGTTACCTCTTTCTTTCTTTGTGAATCTGATGATGACTGAAGAAGGTCGAAACTTTGTTTGCTCCTCTACGCAAAATATTTTCTCAACCCAAACGAGCCGTTTTTACATATATATTTTTAAGCCAGCATTCTGTTTGAGATACCAAACAGTTCAATCATAGACATGCTTTCAAAATCATCTGATGAATTCAAACAGTTGCTGGTGTATGCAATACACACAAACATTGGACACTTACATGTGTAGTGTTATGTATATGATATACATATGTAAAACAGGAACATGCTAATATACAAAATATAGATGTATTTTTATTTTTATGCACAACATATATATTTGTGAAAAACTATATTTTTATGCATAAGTTTTGTGTACCACTTAATATGTCTATATTAGTGCTTGCTATATTAAATAAAAAAGTTTCAAGGTTGTATCTAAAATAAATATGAAATTATTCTAGCAAGAGTTTTATTTCTTCTTTGCAAGTTATTGATTCCTCACTTGCATCTGATAATATGTAAAAGTTATTTGCAGTGCAATTTAAGATACTACTCACAAGTTATTCGGTCACCAATGAAGTGCTGCCAAAGGAAGCCCAGTCCACCACAACAAATAAGCCAAACTAAAATAACCAGAACATCATTTCAAAAAGTTCTGTTTTGTCAGTTTGGCTTATTATTTCAAATTTTATTATCTCATTTGTAATCAATATATAATAATGCAGTCAAAGTTCATAAATAATTCATGTGAAAATAAGAGATAAGGTTTTTTTACTTCTAAACTATTCAGAAGTAAAAAAAATGTAAAAAATAAAATAGTTTTTATAGCCAGCTCAAATGGAGTTCTGATAACCCACAGCTTGGTATGCACACTTTTTAAGATAAAATAAAATAAAAACTTTGCTTATCAAAATAATGTTGTTACACACTTTTGTACAATACCCCTGTTAACAAGCAGTTTGCTTCCCTTTAAAAAAAAATGTGTTCAAATTTTGTGTTATGCCCATTTTCATGTGAGTGAATTTATCTCAACCATACATCTTAACTTTACAGTTGAACTTTGCTATGTGTTTATTTATGAAAGTTCTAACAATTATTATCTTTACTTTCAGAATTCCTCAAATGTGTGCACATTTTAAAAATAAAACTTATAAAAGGTCTCAGTACATGAAAATCTTGTAAAATAATGTTTAAAAGTTGATATAAAGAAACATAAAAAAACCTCCAAAGACAAAACTATTACTGGTTTAAATACTAGGTACTATCAACTAATTTCTTAACTGCTATTAATTTTCATATCTAACATATGAGGAGCAAAAGTTTTGAACAGCTATGTTTTAATCTCTAGTAACATATAAAGTCTACTCTAGTGAATCACAGTTTATGAGAGTGTAAAATAAAAAGAAACTATTATCTGTAATTACAGAAAAAATTACATATCTTGGTTTCAATAATGAACTCTTAAGTCAACTGATTCATGTATGGTGTTCCACTTCCAGGAAGCACACAATTAATACTTCCACAACTATCTTGCATATTTTATGGAATACACACTGTTGTGTGAGGAATCAAGTAAAGTTCATCAGTAAAAAAACTAAAAAGAACTAATAATAATTCTGAAAATATAATTGAAAACTATCTCTGTTACTGGGTGTAGTCACTTACTATTCAGTTTTGATGATGATACAGGTAATTTATTTTTGTAGTTTTTTTACTATATTCACATGAAATTCAATAGAAAAAATATGTCCAAATTGAAAACCCATAAATTAGTGAAACTGGTTAAAGCATTGTACTTTTATCTTTACATTCATTATTTAATTTTCTTACTTTAACTTACAAAATTTTTCAATTATTGTGCATTTTGTAAGTCATTTGTCCCTGAAGAAGAAAGTACACATAATTGATTTTTATTTTTATCTTTAGGGCAGTTTGTGGCACTTTTAGGACAAGATCTGGCCACCAAGGTGTTACAAATACAATCTAAACGATTTTATCTGGATGTTAAAGAGAACAGAATAGGTAGATTCATCAAAGTTGCTGAGGTAGTAAAAAGTTTATTTGTATGTGTAAATTAGTCGAAGTGTGAGTTAACTATTAAGTAAAACTCTTTATTTAGGCATGTTCTTCTGCAGAGATATTATCCAGAAAGAATAACACTAAACTAGTAAATACTTTTTTAAAATCATACTAGAAGTATGCAAACATGTTATACAGGCAGTAATTAGTTATGTTGGAGTACTATGAAATTTGATAGTTTGGAATATTAATATGAACAAATAATTTTTATATAGAACAGCAGTCTGCAGTAGCCAAGAAAAATGAAATACAGTAAACTCTCATTGTTTCGAAGTCGCTAGAACCGAATATATCACTTGTATCAAAGTTGTTGACTGGTCCGGCCAACTGTCCATATAAATACATAGTAACAAAAGCCCCTTGAACCGAACTGCATGTATCGAAGTGTCGGCTTGTAACGATGTATAATTATAGTCCCTAGGGTGTGAAAAGCATCAATATTACATCCTTTGTATCGAACCAGGTATGAAGATATTTATTTTTCTCTTCTTCCCTTAATTAATTGTCACCGCTGCCGGCTGCCGACCACCCGCTACGCCGCTAGCAAGTGCAATTAGTCAGTCTCCGCGCAACAGTGTGTGGCGCCACCATCAAAATCTTACACTTGAGAAATAGCGAACTGCAGATGAGGTAGTAGATTAGCCTAGCAATGTTTTTACAACAATTATGGTCAATAACACTTTAAACCCCTGCCCGCCCCAACTCACCCTCCCTCCCAGCAAAAATTACCTTAGATATAAAATTTTCAGATTATGGCTCGAGTAGATTATGCCTGGGCAGCCTGCATGCTGTGGCCTATAAAAGGCTAATCACAGTCAAATTAAACAGATCATTAATCATTTATCATGGCGAAGCGCAAGCTTGTATCGATAGAAACTAAAATTGCAGCAATAGAAGAAGTTGAAAAAAAAGTTAAAACAAAAACAGAAATACCAAAAGCATTTGATGTGCCTCTGAACACTTTGTCAACATGGTTGAAAAATAAAGAGGCCATATTGTCTTCTCGAGACAACTTTTGTCCCAATAGAAAACGCATGCGAACTGCAAAACATTCTGACCTAGAAGCGGCATTGCTTCTGTGGTTCAAAAATGCTAGATCAGAGAATGTTCCTATCTCTGGGCCTGTTATGCAAGCAAAGGCAAAAAAACTTGCTGATCAAATGGGAATCACTGACTTTTGCATGAGTGATGGGTGGTTAACCCGATTCAAAAAAAAGACACGACATTCAATTTCGTCACGATCGGTGGTGAGTCTGGTAGTGTAGAACCAGAGCAAAGAAACCAGTGGACATCAACAACACTGCCACGCCTGCTAGAAAACTACAGCCCACGGGATGTCTTCAACGCAGATGAGTCTGGCTTATTCTTTAAACTTCTGCCAGACAAGTCTCTTGTTATCAAGGGAGACTCCTGTCACGGCGTGGAAGCGAAGCGAAGGAGCTGGCTGTCTGTTTTGGTATCGCCAATATGGACTGACACCGAGAAGCTTCCTTTACTTATAGGTCATAGGTGAGTGTCAAAAGCAGGTAAAAATATTTTCCTGTGTTTTCTATAGAAGTTGTTATTTTATGATTTTCTTCAGATCATGTAAATGTTTCATTTTTAATTTCAAGACATTAACCATGTACATTTTCTTTCTTTTTTTTTTAGGAAAGGCAGCAAAACCGCATTGCTTCAAAGATGTCAAAACCCTGCCAACACCATACAAAGCCAACAAGTGAGCTTGGATGACATCAGATCTATTCACCGAGTGGCTGAGAGAACTTGACTGAAAGTTTGTGCTGCAGAAAAGAAAGGTCCTTATGATAATTGACAACTGCCCTGCCCACTCCAACCCCACTGGACTTAAGGCATACAAGCTGGTGTTCCTGCCTCCCAATACCACAAGCAAGACACAGCTCATGGACCAAGGCATCATCGCCAATCTAAAACATCATTACCACACCCTACTGCTACAGCGTCTTATTGATTCAATAGACAATAAAAGTGTTTTCACTGTGACTGTGCTTGAAGCCATGCGACTGCTACGCTCTGCCTGGTCATTGGTAAAACAGTCAACCATAGCCAATTGCTTCAGAACTTGTGGCTTCTCCTCTCCAGAGCCAGCAGAAAACAGTGAGGACCCCGAGGATGACATACCATTGGCCCAGCTCTTGACACGGCTGAATGACACTGGGTTTACGGTGGATGGCACAGCAGAGGACTACGAGACTGCTGATAATGATGTGATCACTAGCGCGCCCCTGACAGACAGTAATATTGTGGCCATGGTGCAAAATAAACAGACACCAGAAAATGACAGTGAAAGTGAAGATGACGACAATGAGGAACCCCCCATCCCAACACATTCTGCAGCTCGTGAGATGTGCCTGCAACTTCAGAGATATCTTGAACACCAGGCTAACGCAGGACAGTTTATCTCTCAATTAAACATGATGGAGCGTTTTGTGACCAAGTGCCAGAGGGACAGCAGTTCGCAAAAAAAGCATTGTGCAATATTTCAAGTGACTCCAGTTAGACGTTCTTGCTGGTGTTTGTATCCTGTACATTATAATTACATATGTCTATATTATGAATGTTATTTTTTTTTGACATGTTTTTTTTTACAAGTGCTGTTAATTGCCCTTTTGAATTTCATTAAACGTGTTTTAAGTGTTTACACATGTGTGACTTCTGAGTCTTTAATCCAATTACCGGTACTGCAACAGCCGTCAGTTATAGGGCTTACCATTACCAGACTTGGCTAGTGAATGAAAAAAAATCCTTTTTAACGAACTTCTTTTGTAACGAACAATTCTCTTTGGTCCCTACGACTTCGTTACAACGAGAGTTTACTGTACATTATATTATACAAAATCAACATTGCAAAATTTACAAGTTGTCCATAATGACTGATGTTCATTAGACATTTAAATCTTATTGAAAATATAGCTTCAAAAAATAACATAATAAAATCATCAAATCTCATTATTTTTAACTAATTCCTCAGATCTTCAACTGAGTACTTCACATTGACTAAAATTACTTTCTATCACTGAACTGTGAATTGTTTTATAACCTTTTTAAAGGTATTCTTACCATGATAAAAAATAACTAAAATGATTCACTTGTTTTAATACTGTTCAGTTTTCTGTTTTGTTGTGTACAAAATATAGTGGGAAGAAGTAACAAACATTTTAGGAAATCACTCAGTTTATTTATAAGGTATGTAGAAATTTTAACATTAACTTGTGGGAGTAATTCCATTGTTAATTGTAAATTGTGTGTACATTTTTATTTGTGTCTTTTATTAATAAGAACCAAACATTTCATGGACTTGTATACAACTTGATGTATAAATAGTTTTGAAAATTGTGTTGAAAGAAACAGATCGGATCTGTATAAATCTCATCAGAAATCTAGCATTAAGTAGACTAGTAAAATACAAAGCATTGTAAAATCTACTTGAATGGAGTTGATAGTTTTTGTCATTTTAGTATAGGCCCAACCTGAATTGAATTTTGGGTGAGAAGTGGATTGTCTAAGTGTAACAGTATGATGTCGTTATTGGATTAAATAGCAATCTTTTTTTTTCCAAACAATTTTGCTACTAAGTAAGTCATCATCCAGTTTTAAAGATAGTCTAAGTGTTAATTTTGTGGTTTTCATATTACTCAATAATGTTCAGGATGTGGAGCTTACCCATTCAGTTAACAAAACAATGCATATTGTAATTGTTAATTTATTATTTTTCATATAAGTATTTACTTTATGAAAGTTAGCACAAAGGGTTGAGTACATTATGTTAGCAACTTCTCTTATCTGAAAATCAACAAGTCATGAGACACCACAGTCAACATAAAGTTGTGATGTAACAACAAGTGTCATTGTTTGACATTTCATAAGTAGTACGAGGGAACTAAAACTTATCACTTTTGGCACAAAATATTCATATACTGAAATAATAAAGATGTGTTCAGAAGAGTGGTTAAGAATTTCTAAAATGAGAATATCTCTGGTATTTAATGACATAAAAAACAAGGGAATGTGGATGAACTTTGGGCACAAGGACTATCCAGATAAACTTGTGATGAGTCATAGTCCAGCCATTTTTAGCCAAGTGTGGTATTTTGTAACAGGTAATAAGCATTACAAAAGTCAGTAGTAAAAGCCATTCATGTGTCTCAAGAAGCATTACATATCATAGTCAAGAAAGATCTATGCCATTAAACAAGGCCAATGATGGTTCACCAAGATCAGACTTCTGCCTTCCAGCCATATTTTCTGTTCAACTATTCCTCAAGCAGATGGAGAAAGAAACTGATATTTATTCTATTCCATATTCATTCAAGTTGGTGGACACGGTGTCCATGGTTTCTCTGCAATAAAATTTAAACACCAAAAAGCCACTGTCTTTGCACAATAGATTAGTCATGGAGAGTATAAAGGAAGGACTGGCATACCTTGAACATGAGAGTTTTACAAAGGGAGCCTTTTGCAATGGAAAATATGCTGTAGAGCTATTGTGAATATATTGTCTTCAGACAGATCCTGACTGGAAGTGGTAACATGAATTGAAATGACGTGATCAATCTTCAAAATCATTTTAATATAATATACTCAACTACAGTATATTTAAACCCATATAAAAGAGATTTTTTTCGTTTTTAAGATTGGTCCTGCAGGTAGAAAAAGACGTCTATTACTACCAATGCCATCAGCCCTAGAATTACGAGACCACCTAACTGCTTTCAGTGAAATATATGCATCATTAGGTAAGTAGTATCTGGATGTGTTGAATGTACAAGCAGTTTATAATAGAAGTAGAATTTAAAAAAGCTGTTATTAAGCAAAATAAAAACATAATGATAATCTAAACTATTGCACGTCTGAAGAACACCTGATATTACAATAACACAGTCAACAAAGAAATATTTGTGTAAAAAAGACTTATTTTAGGTTGTACCTACAAAAATACTGAGTATCATTGAGTAAAGTAATGATGACCAGTTTAAAACCAACTTTAAACTTTCACATATTAACAGTGACTTCTCAGAATACTGGTTGAGCAAAATTGCAGCTTTTGTATTTAGGTAGCTGCTTAAATCCAGAAGTTCTTATAGAGTGAATGGAAATTTTACTATTTCAACGAATTTTTATCTGAGTAAATTATCCTTTCAGACAACTGTACAGAAAAAAACTGATGAACCTTAACACACTAGTTCTTTCACATAACTCTTCTGTCTGGGGTCTCACTGATTCCTTGCTTGTACCAAAAAAGGATATAGGTTGGTAGAGATCCTGATGAGTAATACAATCAAATAGCTTTGTATTGCTTGTGCACAAAAAATATAGCTAATAAATTGAAATAACAAAATATAATTAAAAATTTTACATTTTATAAAATAAAGTAGGGATAGATATGTACATAACCTAGTTAGCTATAGTTATATATCAGGCTGTTGCATTTAGTGGCTGGGATGTCTTACACTAACCAAAAAGTCCCTTTTCATTGTGCTTTAAATTGGATTCCTGTGCGTAGTGAGAGGATCATCCCACAAATGTTTTGTATTGTCAGTTTACCTCCTCTGGGATTTAAACATCCACCCACATGGTTACTGTGTAAGGTTTCCCATAAAAGGGAGGAGAGAAGAAAGAGGATCCTTGTGATGGTTGGGCTTGTCCTTTTGGGCTAGGGTCAATTAAATGTTAGAGTTGGACATTCTCAACAAGTCTCATAGACATATTGTCTAATACTGATGTTTGGGTATAATGCCCACAAAAGTCTGGTGTCGCAACTATATCATTGTTTGGCATTTGCAGGTTATTTCCTCATAAGGCTCCATGGAGGATGGGGTCAGTGGGCACTAAATTTTCTCCATTTTTTAAGGATCCTGCATCCAGTAACTCCCCTAAAAAAGATAACAATTCATATTGACAGAAGAGTGATCACATTTGGAAAACTCTAATCAGCATTCCCCATCCCAATCTGCTCCTTTACTTCATTTTATCATCCTCAATTCTTTGACAAATATTTTGGGCAAATGTCTCCCCTTTTCATTGAAAAACGATTAGAGGGGCTTGCTGGTCTCCAAAGTCAGTTAAGAGGCTATGATGAGTTATCATTTGGAGGTATTTAAAGAACATCCCAAAGTTGGAGATCCTGATTTCTTCAGCCAAGGAGTTTCTACTGGACGATGTATGTTCACATGTACAGATGGAATTATGCTGCCTGCTAACGTTTTTATATTGACATTTACATTACCACATCTACCTACCACTTTAAAGGCAGGGTATCTGAACTGTAAGATACTGCCTTTAATTCCTAACCCTCTAAGGTATTTTCAGTGTCAGCAATTAGGACACTCTTGTCATGTTTCTTTGACATATATTCATTGTCATGCTTTTGAGTGTCAACTGTGGTAATCCCACCCCCTTGTATCTTTTTTCTTTTCTTAAGTGAATGGAGGAAAAAGAATTACAATATTTACATACTTACAACAGCATTCCTTACCCCACTGGTTGGAGTTTATTGTCTCTTGTCTAATCTCAAACATTTTTTACTGGGCTCCATTCCACTGTTACAGTAGCAGTGCAGACACAGCTTTCTGTGCTTCCATCAGAGTCTTTCTCTCACTATGTGCAGAGCCATTTGCTGTCTGTGGATGCAAGAATTGGCTAGTCTATGTTTATTTCTGCCTCTGTCCCTCTGTCACATTCAGTGACTGCTTGGGTCCCTCATTTTCAGCCCTTAGTTGCAGAGCCAATATTTAGTCATTCACTCAGACTTTGGAGTCTCCTTTTTCTGACAAAGGAATGCCCAATCTACCAAGGGCAGTTTCCATGGAGATAAAGAGACCTCTTTCTACTAAAGATATATGTTGTAGTCACAAACAAAAAGGTTTTCCACACAACTCTCCTACATCTAAGTGAAACTTAGTTTCTTAGAAACTAAGTCACTTTGATACAGTGGAATTTTTAGGTTTTCAGTCTTTCAGCTACTTTAGATGACATTTAGCCCTTGCTTGATTTATATCATCCTGTGTGTCTCTTTTTACAGCAGTCGTTCTTAATCTGGGGGGTCATTTGTAGTTTCTCGGGGGTCATGGAAGGTTTGAGAATTATTGGGGAAATCACGGAGCAGTTTGTAGTTTTTGTGGTAATTGCCTGTAACTGCCCACCAATGAGATACACGCTGAAGTGCGGCAGTTGAACCACATCGAGATGCTTGTTGCGCAACCACCTGTCTAATTTTTAGTAAAAATGTTCATGTATTACAAGGCTATTGTCATCACTTTTTCAAAGCCTGAGAAAGATCCCAGAATTATTTCTAATTATTGTGCTATTGCTTTGACTTGCTGTTTCTGGAAAGTTTTGGAGAGGATAGTTAATGCTTGTCTTGTCTGCTTCCTTGAATCAGACAACCTACAACCTCCTCTTGCCCACCCAATATGGTTTTCATTGAGAATGCTCCACTGTGAACATCCTAATTCATCTTGAATCTGGGAAGTTTTCCTCAAGAGAAAATTTTCTTTCTCTCTTCTTTTATCTTATGACACTATATAGAGATTTGGCATTTACATAACCTCCACTTCCCTGGGTTGTGTGGCCATTTGTCCATTTTTATATTACCTTTTTACTTGACAGGAGATTCCAAGTCCTTGTCTCATTCTTTCATGCAGGAACTTGGAATCCCTCAAGTTTGTGCATTTAGTGTCACCCTTTTCAGCATAAAGATCAATGCTACTGCTAAGCAACTTGCTTCTATTGTTGTAAATGGCCTCTGTATTGATAACTTCCACAGTTCTTCTTGGTAGTGAAACATGAGGTTTATTGAGTGGCAGCTTCAGACTGCTCTCACTCACTTTTTCCATTGAACCACAACAAATGATTTCCCCTTTTCTTTCTTTACAACGTTTTGCATTCATATTTGCTGCCAATAGGGTTTGCACCTTGATCATGAGCTTTGTCTCAGTGGTGTTCTTCCCGTGGTTCCTGAGACAAAGTTCTTGGGACAGTTGTTTGACCACAAGCTGACTTTTATTTGTCACATTATGCAGCTTCTTGTCAAATTCATATGGGCATTGAACATCCTCTGTGTCCTCTCTCCCACCTCATGGGGAGCAGATCAATGTTCTTTGCTGAAAATCTGTTCTGTGCCCTCGTATGTTATAAGCTGTTTTGTGGTTCTGCCAAGGCCTCTGTCTTGAATATTCTAGACCATATATATCATCTGAGGCTTTGGGTTTGCACAGGAGCTTTCCACATTTCACCAGTCCAAAGACTGTATACTGAGTCCCATGAACCTTCTCTTCACACCTAAGATATTTAGATACTTGCAACTTTTCTTGCAATATCTTACCTAGCTTTGATCCTTAATACAGCATTCTTCATGAGGCTGTATCTTCCTTTCTCCACATGCTGTGTTCTTTGGAATTAGATAGACTGCCATTATTCTTCTTGGCCTTCATATCCAGGCACACCTAGCTGAATTAAGTCTATTATTGGATGGACGTTGCTGACTCTAATGATCAGTCCATTCTACAATGGCTCATTACCATCCTTTCTTATGATCTTTCCTTGAGTTATCTGAGGAGGATGGATGCTCCAGATTACAAGAATCATCTCCTCTTTACAGAACAACTTTAAAAACAATTCTCCTGTTCCAATTTTTACAGATGATAAATATGTTAGGGGACTCTGTGGGCTTTGTTGTGGCTTAATGTTTTCACACAGGATCCTTTCTACAGTGTCTGTATTCACTGCCAATTTGTATGATATTTCCCTTGTCCTCAATGACATACAACAATCACCAATCCACAATAATTTAACTACACAACATATGATTTGTAAACAATTATGTAAACAAACCAGAGATAACCTATCACTTCTACAAGTAACTAAATTTCACAGTTATGCTACAGTTAAATTGAAACAGTCATGCATATCTAACAGCTACATCAAAACCAACTTTTAAAACATAGCATTGTCCTTGTTCTATAACTTCACTCTTAAAAAAACCCTTCTTCTATTACACAGGCTGAGTTTTCTGCCTGAATTGTCCAGTAACTGAAATGTTATTGTTATCCAGCCAGTTAAAGATGTAGGTATTTTTAATTTAAACAGATATTATTATGTGTTTAAAATAAAAGACATTTTAAATGCCAAAACAGAGTTTAATGAGTGGCATAAGCTTACTTTCAAGTGTGAGAGAAACTGTAAGATATTTGAAAACATTTTAAATTTATCTCTGATACTGCTTTTTCTGAACTTTATCCTACAAGTTCTTATTAAAAGTAAGACCTATTAAAAATGACTTATTCTACCTACTCTCAGTTTCCACACGTACAAACTTGCAAAATATTTGGTACCTGCACTAAGCTTGATTAACTGAAAACAAATCTGTCAAAGACTTTTTCTTTGCCTTAGAGATATCTAGATTTCATAATGCAAACCAACTCAAAAGTTGCCAGTGAGTGGTGATGACCTTCCCCCTAGTCTTATTTGGCTAAATTAGAGGTGGCTACCACAGACATACCTTAGCTCTGCACAAAATTCAAAACAAACCAAAAACCTAATTCAAGCCAGTTCAACATGGCCAGCTTTATTCAGTCATTATTCACTAAATGATTTCATGGCCAGAAATTGCACTCATATAAAATATTTTAACTTTGTTATGGTTAGTAACAGTCTTAGACTATACTGTGAAATAGTCAGATTTCATTATTTCTAAAAGGAAGAATGAATTACAAAAAGCCTGAACTGAAATGATAAATTAATTATATTGTAATTCTGCTATTACACTCATTGAGATAGCTACCTACAACTTTGTTATCATAAAATAAAACATTTATAAGAAAAACTAGGTTTTTAAAGCTTTTCAGTAGTAGATTCAATTTTAAGTTTTATTTCAAAAATAATTCTATACAAAAGACAAAATATATTCAAAATTAATGAAGTCTACTGGCTATTCTCTTAATTAGTGATAAAAACTGCTAAATGTCTTTTTTTAATAATCCTATTTGCACACATCAGCATCTTCTTTAGACAAAATGTTAACATTCATCATTCTTTTATGTCACTAACCTAAAACTGGTGTAAAAAATTGAATTTTTACATAATTTAATGCAATATTTTTCAATATTACTTTTAATAGTAAATTTTATTCTCTGGTCTTACGATTCCTTCTTTGTAATATTGTGGCTGACAGAGTATTAAATTTCCATTTGATTACAAATTATGTTTATTTTAACTGACTGGGTTCAGACTTTAGCTTTACATATATGTTTACTAAATATTTAATAAGACATGGTGTATAGGGCATGAAAGTAATTTATACTTTAAGACTGAATGTTATTGCTTTTTTTATCATAATATGTATTTTTATAACATAAATTTGACATTTCTTTCACGTAAGTACATGGATAGATAGGAATTGAGATCTTAGGTAGTGGTTGCAAATTATATTGTGCTTTAAAACAGTTAATGCACTACTGATAATATTGTTACCCATAAATGTTGTTGCTGTTAGGTAAAAATGATTTTATTGCTATTTTGCTTCTCATTGAAATCTGTTTATATATTTATTACATTTGGTTTAGTTTATCAGTCTTGGAACACAATGCAAATGATATGGTCAATTTCCAAATTACATTTTCTTTCTTAAAGAATTTCTGTACCAGGCATAAGATATGTGAAAATAATTCCATATTCTCCAGTAGCTTCAGGTAGGCTTTACAATATGCATAGTTTATGGGAAAGAAATACATATATATATATATATATATGTAATTGACTACACTAAGGATGAACTGTTTCTGCTGAGATCAAATAAAAAACCCTAAAATTCTGTTAAAGTGAAATTGAGGCTAGTAACAAGCATATTATATGGATGTATTCAAAGACGTAAAAGAGAATTGAGATGTTTACTGATCCATAAAGTAAATTATTAGTATGATTTTTATTAAAGCTTTATCTGCAACACCAATGTTGAAAATATGTGTTATTTAACTGATTATGTATATTCTTTATTGAAATTTCAATTTGAAACCAACTTGTGTCAGATTTTGGGAATGTATCATATTATTTTAATTACCAGTTACCTTCAGTAATTTCTGTTGCTCAGTAATATGGATGGCTCTTAAAATTTATTTTACTTGAAATTGTGTGACTATTAAGTATCTTGATATTTAGCTATGTTTTTTTCTGTAAAAACAGGTCCTTCCGATCCGGATAATTTGCCAAAAGATGGCAAATTAAAAAGTGAAATGATTGTAAAGGAAAACAAACGGTATTATCTTGACCTAAAGGAAAATACTAAAGGAAGGTTTTTAAGAGTAAGTGAATAACATCAGTTTTTAAGACATCATAAATATCTGTAGTTGTAATTTATTTCAATGTATATCCTTATTTTCATCTCAAAATCTATGTGTGCAACAAATCATGCTACATAACTATGCAACTACTGGTACACAGATTTCCTAACTGTTATCAAATCATGCTACATAGCTATGCAACTACTGGTACACAGATTTCCTAAGTGTTATCAAATCATGCTACATAGCTATGCAACTACTGGTACACAGATTTCCTAAGTGTTATCAAATCATGCTACATAGCTATGCAACTACTGGTACACAGATTTCCTAAGTGTTATATATCTGGACCTAACATGAGTCAGCAGTAAACTTACAGAGTTACTATGGTAAGATCTCGGATTTGATTCCCCATGGTGATCACAGCTTAAACTACTCATTGTGTAGCTTTGTGCATAAACAAACACCTGTGTTATGTTTTCTGGTGATAATTATCAAATTCTTTATATCTGATTACAGTTTAAGTAAAATATTTTTCTATGAATAAGAATGCAACATTATATTTTATCTCATCAAGTTGAAATATTCTCGTTTGAAGACCTTTTTCTGTTGTATTATAATATAACATCAGTGTGTTCTGAGTTTTTAATTACTATTACTACTCATGTTAAAAGCTCAAGCAGCATTAATTAGGTTGAAATATAAAGTATTTGTTGTTAATTGATTAGTGAATTATACATGCTTAACTCACTGCAGATATCAAAACCCAAGTTTTAGCATTATAAATCTACACAGTTAGTGCTAAGATATTGCTCGAAATCAAACTTTGGATTTTATCATTTGAAGTCCATAAACTTAATGCTAACCCAGTGGGAAACTAGGTTTTAATGTATTATACATGTTACTATGCAGGTATTGAAAAGTTGGAATTTAAAAACAAGGAAGTTGATATTAAATTTCTTAAAGAATGTGGTTTGGCTGCTAGTCTGTATGTATTTTTCTACTATAATGGCCAAATCACTTGTTATCTAGTTGAATAAGTAACATCAGATTTAACCAGAGCAACTAATTTCACCCATCTGACTGGTCATTCACATTGAAACTGAAGAGATACTGAAACCTTGAGATTTGCCTGAGTATTATCCTTTATGCACAAGGTGCAACTTTACAACAATAAATTCTATGGACAAACCAGATATTATTTCTAAAGGAATGAATAAGAACAGAGATAGAATGAAATCAACTTAATGCCTTTCTTGACCACATGCCATGTGAAAACTGCAGGTACCTTAAATAAATTAAATACTTTGAAAAAACTCTACATGAAATGAGAAAGAAGCAAATGCATGATGTACCCCACATTCATGACAATTTGATTAAGCATAATATAGTGAATGATCTAGTTTTAAGGGCATTACAAAATCTATAATATCATTTTTATGATGTATAGTTAATTCTCAGTATTACAGTGTTAAGCAAACACAATTTCTTTACATGTTATTAAATCATTATTTTAAAAAACTCCTTAATTGTTTTGTCAAATGACTTGATGTTTATAAATACTTATGTAAACAGCTTCAAATTATTTAACATCATAAGTTTTAACTCAAAATAGATAACTAGTACCTTTGAAAATCAGAGGCAGTATATTTAATTGAATGTATATATTGGCCAATCACAGCCACAGATATTTCTTTTGTTGTACTGTTAGGATTTAATCTGCTTGGAAGTTGTATGAGTTTGATTCCATTATTATTCAGTGTAAGAAACATAAAACATATATGAAACTTTAGAATACTGGGCAAGGTTAAGAATCCCATTTCCATCAGTGTCTACTGAAGCAGAATTCCTTTACTGTGAGCTGCCTGCTAAATTTGTAAGTTTGAACCAAAAAAGAAATTATGTAAAGAAAAAAAATATTCTCAAAATATTAATAAACACTTCAAATGTTTAATTATTTTAAAGATTTATATGAATTTCAAAGTGATAAATTCTGTAAAAAAACCACATAGGAGAGTAAAACACTCAAAGGTTAGCCTTTTGAAAGTGTCCTCTTCCTCTTGGCAAATGATGTGCAGAAATAAGATGTAGTACTAAGTAGAAAAAAGTATATATTCCTCAACTTTCATGTTTACTCATTGTAATTACCTTCATTATTTATTTCTGTGTGGCTTTATTAATGGTTTCATATCCAGCTCTTGAATTAATTTACACAAACTATAGATGGTTGTGTGGAAAGTAATATTGAATGGAATAAATGATTCAAATAGCTTTATTAATTTTCATAATCTTATCTTTTGTAATTTAGAATGAGAAATATTTTGATTCATAATCTTTCTCATATTAAGATTTCCAACACATCCAAACTCATTGGGTGTATTGTGTATAACAATTTTATACCTTTATGAACATTTCATTCCACGTATTCATAATTTATTTATATTTTGATTTTTCACACTTTGATTATTTAACTCTTTAGATTTCTCAAACAGTAACTAGAGGAGGTCCTCGTTCCCAAGTTGCCATACCAGCCCAAGGAATGATAGAGTTTCGTGATGCACTTACAGACCTTCTTGAAGAATTTGGGAGTGATAATAACACATTACAAGGTATGTTTCTTATTTTAATTTAGCATTTTTATAAGCATAACTATTGTACGGGAATGCTATAATGTCATAGATGTACAATATCATGTGGCTACATGAAACTTCAATGTAAACAAAAAAGGACAGGAAACTTTTTATATGAGACAAAAGAAAATATTTTTGAACTGTTAGTTTGAAACAATTTATGTTTATCTTTAGATTTAGTGGAGAGAGTGAAACATCCTGTTGAAGTGTTTAAGTTAATTTTCTTAATCATATTAAACACTAAAATTTGAATTCACCATTTTTGTAAATTTGTGAATAAATGAAAGAAAATTGTATTTTTCTTTTAATTTGAGAATATATTCAGAATAAATGTATTCATCTTAACTATACAGGATAGCCTTGTATTACAGCTCTGGACTTTGAAAATAACCAACAACCACCATATTGGGATTATAGGGTTACCTTTCAGGGTTATTGACAAGTGACAGTTACCTCTCTTGAGTGTGTGAATGAGTGTGGCAAGTGTAATTTGGCCAATAGGATAAAATATTAAAATTAATACATTTTTAAAAACATAATATTATGTGATCTTGTCTCGCTTTGTTTAGATTTTTTATTTTTGTAACTTAGGTAATTGGTGTTAATTTATGTCAGCAAAATGTTGAAGAAAAGAATTATTTTACTTTTAAATGTTTTTTCATTCGGTATAATCATTTAAATCATTAATATCATTGAATTAGTGCACAAAACACAGTTTGTTTATTTATTTTTGATTGCAGTACATCAAAAATCTAGTTTCAGTAAAAATTATTTACTGTCATATGAGTGCAACTAGCTGAAAGCTAGGCAGACGACAAATTAGCTGAAGAAACTTTGTCAACTGCACAAGCATTTATGAAGTTTTTACAATGACACGAGCCTGAATGTGTAACAAGCTAGTTTTTGTGATAGATTCATGTACCTTTTATACAACTTGTTTTGCATTTGCAGACCAGCAGTTCATGGGTTTGTGGTAACTGCTTTATTCAACAACTCTGCATGTAAATAACATTGATTATCTATATATCATCCTGAAGAAGCACTGGGAACAATAGAGGTTTTATGAGACTCAGTACCATCTCGGGCAATAGCTACAGTCTTCCCAGTGAAAGAAACAAAGATAGATTTTGACTGAAAATTTTCCATGACTTACTTTTCCAGTAATGAAACTATTTAACAAAGTTGCATAAAACTTAGGGCAATTTTAATAGATAGTATGTTGTTTAGGCTTAAAAAATTAATTTAGTTTGAATTAGTTTTTATATCATTTTTGGGAGGAAAGCGTGGTCTGGTTGTGCCCTATTTCCACCAGAAAAAGAAGTGCTTTGATGCTGTAGTTGTGATATATGAGTAAGATATAAATTTCACTGTTAAATTAGAGAAGCCTACAATTTGGTGGAGGGTTGTGTTCTCTAACTGTCTTCTCTCTAGTCTGTTACCTCAATATTAGGAATGGTTAGTTAACACAGATTGCCATAGGTTAGCTTTGCACAAAATTCAACAACCAATAATAACTATTTTTTTATTTTGTGAATTTTCCAAAATTTTGTTTAGCAACATTGTGTTGAAAAATATTTAAAATATTTTGTTTTGTTTCAGTTTTTATATCTGTTGAAAAGTTCCATTTTATAAATCCAATCAGATTATTTTGCTGATATCAGTAATCCTTACTTCTGAATATATGCCATAAAAAACACAGCAAAAACTAACAAAGATGTTTTTTATCATCTATGACCTAACACATTACAGTGGTATCAGGTAGTCTAGGTAACAGATTCTTAGTCAAAATCAATTTATGTCTAATGAAAACTCTTTCTTTTCAATTTACAAAATTTTACAAAATTATAAAATATCAATTCCAAAGTATTTAGGGATGAGAAAATTGTTGAATCTCTGACCTTAATTTGTTTCCTTATTTTTTTTACGATCTATATTTGCAGGCTTTTAAATTTTCAATTTTTTATTTAACTTCTTTCTGACTTTTTTATGTTCAACTATGGGCAAAGATTTGTTTGATGTGGTAGCTAATTTTATACTTCAAAATAATAAACGTAGCTAGTAGCATAATTCATATTGTTCATAATGATTTACTGTAGCTGTCAACTATTTGATTGTATTAGTTTGAGTAAAATATTAATTGCAGCTGGAGATTTGTTTGAGAATATAGTGAGTATATATAGTTTCTGTAAAACTAAATTATTTCTATATAATGCATAATAATTAGCAAATATATGTCTAGACTAATACACAATTCCCACTAAATGCTAAAGCAGTAGGAAATCAGCCCTTTCAAATAAAACATACACCTGTGAACATCACTTAAAATAAACCTTCATGTCTTTTAAAGTAATTATTATCTAACTAAATGTAATAAAATTTAATATTATGTGTATTGACTTTTTTCTTCACTCCTTATAACTTTATACATAATATAGGGGTTGGTTTCCTAAAGACACTTATTGTATAGTGTACAAAGCACTGACTATTTATATGCTACAGTCTTCTAATATTAATCTGTTATTGGTTAGTTTATCCTATTTCACCCTATAATAAAGGTTTTTAAAGGAACACATGTTGTAAGCTGGTAAAAAAACAAGAAGCAGAAAAATATCACAAACAGATCATTTGAGCAAAATTTGTTTTCCTTCTAAGTATAACATACATACATTTTGTGCACTTTTATGTGTACAGGCCTTATCAATCAAAAATAAATGTCATAAAGTGTTACTTTAATTTAATTTTTACTGTTTAAGGTGCTTTATGCCCAAATATTCTGTTAGGGTTTTATAAAATTCTTTGCAATCCCTATTATGAACCACTATCATGGTTCATGTTATATTCATGCCTATCAAATAATTCAGTCTGAGACTGAAATACTTGTAATGTGGATTCTCTAAAACATTAAATAATTAAATGGCATAGTCTGAAAGAAAATATGCTCCATTTGATGAGGTTTTCTCTCTATTACAGCTGTGAAAGGAAGAAAACACAGTGTAGAAAATTCTCTCTCTCTGTTTTTGATACCTAAGATTATCTGATTATTAAGTTCAGAAAATGAATTGAGAAGCAAAGAACACTAATTGGAAAACCCAGTAAGAACAAATCAATAATACCACTGGTATGAAAATTGTAATTGAACTTTTCCTCATTGTTTGAGAAGCAACAGTGAATCAATATTACCAAAAGAAGGCCACTTTATTAAGTACACTTATTTAGTACCAGGTAGGACCCCCTTTTGCCTCCAAAACAGTCTGAATTCTTCACAGCATGGATTCAACAAGATGTTGGAAACATCACCTAGGGATTTTGGTCCAAGCTTTCTTGATAGCATCACGTAGTTCCTGCAGATTTGATGGCCACACTTTCATGTTGTGAACCTCCTGTTCCATCTCATCCCAAAGGTGTTCCATTAGATTAAGATTTGGGGACTGGGCAGGCTATTGGAGTACACTGAAGTCACTGTCTTGTTTATGGAACCAGCTTCAGATGCTGTGTGCTTTGTAACATGCCATATTATGTTGCTGGAAGTATCCATTGGACAACAGGTAGACTGTGGCCATAAAGGGATGCACATGGTCAGTAACAATGCTCAGGTATGTGTGGCATTCAACTGATGCTCAAGTGGTTATAAGGGGCCAGTGTGTGCCAAGAAAACATTCCTTACACCATTACACCACCACCACCAGCATGTATCGTTGGCAGAATGGATCCGTGGGTTCATGCTGTTTATGCCAAATTCTGACCCTACCATCTGCATGTTGCACCAGAAATTGAGATTTGTCAGACCAGGCAATATTTTTTAATCTTAAATCGTCCAATTTTGGTGATTCTGTACCCACTGTAGCCTCATCTTTCTGTTCTTAGCTGCCAGGAGTAGAACCTGGTGTGGTCCTCTGCTGCTATAGCCCCCCTGCTTCAATATGCTATGTGTTCAGACATGAACCTCTGCACACTACTGTTGTAAAGAGTGGTTATTTGAGTATTTGCAGCATTGCTGTCAGCTTGAATGAGACTGGCCATTCTCCTTTGACCTTCCTCATTAACAAGGTGTCTTCACCCACAGAACTGTTGCTCACTGAATGTTTTTTTGTTTTTTTCACCATTCTCTATAACCTCTAGAGACTGTAGTGCATGAAAATCCCAGGAGGTCAGCAGTTTCTGAGATGGTGAAACCTCCACGTTTGGCACCAACAATCATTCCATGATGAAAGTCACTTAGATCATACATATTTCCCGTTCTAATGTTTGGTCAAACAACAAATGAACCTTTTTTACCATGTTTGTATGCTTTATATACTGAGTTGCAGTCACATGGTTTGCTGTTTGGTATTTGTGTTAAAAAGCAGGTGTACCTAATAAAGTTGCCACTGAGTGTAGGTTTTATTGAAAGCTTGCATCATAAGAACATATAGCTAGGTTTTCTTTGTCATTTTTCACTATAGTATCTCATCTTATAACCAAATAAATTTAGATTTGAAAGAAGTTAATACCCTGTAGATTTTGTGTGTATAAAAAAACCAAAAAAGACTTACAAATATCAGTTAGTCACAGTTTTATTATGTAGTTAGTCAGATTTCAATCATGGATACTTGTGTTGACAAATCAATACCATATGTGGCAACAAGAAGTTTTGTTATTATGATGCTTAAAGAGTTGACATAGAATAAATTTATATTATTTTTTAAAATACTTTGGTTGTATCTTTAAGCTGTTTTCAATGTTTGGAGTTTACTAAAGCATTTTAGAGTGATTATTTGCTGTCACTAAGTGCCAAAATAGATCATTATGTGTAACAGCTCCAGTTTTATAGTTTGAAAACATCAATAAAAATAGTTATGATATCAGAAGATAAGGTTCAATAAATTAATGATATAAATATCTCTTTTGGATGTGAATATAATATATCATATTTAGTTTGGCTGCTGTTCATGTTTTTTATTCAAAATGAAATTTGTATTGAACAAAAGATTATTTTATTACCATCCTGTAACAAATATTTTAAAATTTCAAAATATAAACCTATGAGTTGATGTCAGAAGATGATTTTAGTTCATCTTTGAATTTAAATAGTAAATAACTTAAATTTCTATAGCTTCATTTTAACTTTAGATTATTAATTTATTGAGGTATAGTTAAGAAAGGTAATTTCATCTCTAGAATATAAAGGGAATCTACCAGAGGCTCGCCATATGCGCATAGAAAACAAAAATTTCTACTTTGATGTGGGGCAAAACTGCAGGGGAATATACATGCGTGTATCTGAGGTAAGATTGTTATTCATTAATGTAATATCCAAGAATTCCTTCATTTTTACAAACATTACTTCAGTTTATTTCATTACGTAACTAATTTTTGTTGTGTGGTCTTAAAATTTTGGTGCATAGATCATAGCAAACTTGTGTTAAGTGTTAAGTACATTCATACAGAAGGTAAATTTAGGTACATTTGAGAAATAATAAAATAACTTTAATATGTTAAGATAAAGAGGAAGCCTATGCCAGTAAGTATAGTAGATAGTATATAATATCCTAACGTTGTATAGCTTTTACTACTGATAACTTTTGATTAAAGCAAGCTATATATGATACTTCCCCAAGTCAAACTAAAAATTAATCCTATGATTGATATAACTACTTCAGTCTACTACTATAATTAAAAGTACACAATATATCACAAACCAAAACATCTTCACTCACAAGACACATAAGCTAGTTGTCTGCTTCTCTTTCTTTTGAAAACTGTAGCTGTTACTGAATAAGTATGCATACCAAAGCCTTTATAACTACTGTGTAATGTATTTTTAAAGGTAATTTGTGATTTAAATGTTATATTTTAAATATCACCTGCAATATGGACTGGAAAATTTCCAAATTTATGGAAAATAATTCTGTAAAAGAAAAATATTCTTATTAAAGTGTAATTTACAGTATTCTGATACATTCTTTCCTTTTGCACACAAAGCCGTCTCAATCTTCTTTCTGCCTTCTAAGCATTGCAAAAACACAATTTTTTATACCCATCACACAAGTGTATATACTCCACCAATTTCATGCCACTATTGAACATGTGCATACACTCCAGCAAAAGTATTGTGCCACATTCATTGACACAGCTATCTCCCTCTGCTATTCCAGTTCAATCCTCACTTTCTCAGTTTCCATTATATCATTTCGATGTTTGTTTTTTCTGTGGCTACCACTTCTGACCAAGCTTCTTTTCTATTTAAAATTTATTTTGTTGTTGTTGAACAGTTTTTCTTTTTTAAGTTTTCAGTTTATTTTTGCTTTCAATTGTTTTAACAATGTTTTTTTTACACTTGTTTAGTTCCTCATTTCCAAATGAATGTACTATGAATAAAAGCTTCAATGTATTGAATACAGGAGTTCACTTTACATTATTACTGGTATGACTTACCAGGACTTGGATTCCACTTTATCTGCAAAGGAGGCACTGATCTTGATTTGTATGATCAGCCAGTGATTTCTTCTCCTTTTAGACCTGATGATGTTTCTGAGGGATACAAAGAGAACAGAATATTTATCAAGTTCTTATTTTTATCAGTCACAATCTACCCCTCCTCAAGAGATTTCTCCTTCGACCCCTTTTTTTGTGGCTTGCCAATTAGGTATGTGGTATTTTACAAGTTTACCCTACTGCCTATGATACCTCCCTTTCCTCACTGATGATGGATGACTTTCTTCACATTCCTGTTGCTTTGAAGTCATGTTATATTTGGTTAGTTCACAAGGATTGGATGTTACAGTTCAATTCTCTGCCTTTCAGACTAACCTCAGCTCTTGGTGTATTTTGTTGGGTGTTACAAACTTTTTCCCAACATCTTAACTCATTGGGTCTTCACACTCATTATATGGATGACTGGCTCCTATTCACTTCTTCCCTTTCACAGAAGCAACACAGGTAGGATGTCTGATAATGGTGGAAAAGTACATTCTTACCCCCCACTCAATAATGTTGTTCCTTTGGGGGGCTATCTTCAATTACAACCAAGTTTTGGCTTAACTTTCTCCTCTTCATCTTCAAGATATGAAGCAAGCAGTCCACACAGTTCTCACCTTACATTTTTTCACAGTTTAAGAGGTTCTACCTTTTTTTGGAGGATTTGGCTTCCTTGAAGGCTTTCATTCCCATGGGTCAAACTCACATGCATTCCCTTCAGCTGACACTCTTCAGTCATTGGAACTTCACTTGGATATCTTGAATCACCTTGGATCCTGTCTTTTTTTTTTTCCAATTGGGGTCAATCCAACTTTGTGAATAGAGACCAAACTATGATAGTGGTTCTGCTTTCTCCATCTCCTCTGGATTTACATTTGTTCATGAATGCACCTTTAGAGGGTTGGTGTGTTTACCTCTACCCAAGAGAAATTTCTGGCCTATGGTGAGTTGAACATTTCTCTCCATATCAGTATTGTCAAACTTATAGCAGTTCATTGAACTTTGTCCTACTTTCCCTGTGAATAATAATAATTATAACACCCCAACAACTCCACACTAGTCACTTAAATCACCGAGAAAGGGGACACCAAATCCACATCTCTGTGCTTTCAGTCCCTATATCTCCTTTACCTGGCCCATAGGCATCACATGGTGGATTTTACTTGCCATTTTTTGCTATTGTAAATCTGATTGCATATTAGTTATCTTGGCTGAACATAATTCTTCCCATGGAGTGATTCCATAATCTGCAGGATTTTCAGTTGATGTGTTCATAGTTGGATACTCCTTACATTGATGCTTTTATCACACACTGGAACAAAAAATTTCTTTCTCTTGATCTCCTATTCTACACCAACTAGTTCTGTGAATGGATACTTTCAGTCAAGACTGACAATCATCACATCTTTGTCTAATCTCCTATTCGACTTCTTCTCAGAGTTCTATCCCTTATCTAAACGACTTTGTGTCTAGTCCTCCTGGTGGATCTGTTTTGACTGATACAATTTTAGTTTCCATTGATCCAACATTTACTTGTACAACTTCCCCTATCCTTACCTCTCTCTCAGTTCCTGATCCTTCAACCTTGGCTTTTGTCAGTCTCAGCTCAGGGACTGACTTCATTTATTGTTTCTTTCCATTTCAAATTCATATGACCTTCTTCCATGTCTAGAGATGATGATCTAGCTTACACCTTTGGTCTATTCAACATTGATTCAGTCCTACCTGCCTTTATCTTTCTCAATTCTTCTCCTGGCACTTTGAACAAAGGCTTGTTCACTTTGACTGTGTCGAGCTATTGGATAGTCTTGTTGAATACCTTCCATTTCTCCAAGTTTTCTCAGGTTTTGTCTTTCCCTGTTATTTTCACTCCTTCCAAGTTATGCATTCTCCACATTTCTTTGAATTGCCTCAATGAAATCTCAGTGTAGTCCTTTATGCTCATTTCTATCCTTCCTTTGAACCTTTATCCATGTCTTCTATATACCATCTCTCCCTCAAGGCTTACTTCTTTGTTTTCCATGCTTGCAATATTTCTCTCTCAGATATTTATGCCATTAATGTTACCCAAATCCTATACCATTCCACTTATGTCAGCCTATATCTGGACCAAACATTCCTTCCTAAGACTTATGATACCCATGATGAATGCCTGCCTTTCACACTCATTTCCCTTTCTTCAGTCTTCCACCTGCACTCTCATTCTGTTCCAGATCAACTTCTTTGTCCACTTGGCTCCTTATACTGTTATGTAAGATGTACTGTCTCCATTTGGGATTCATGTTCACAACTTTTTCTTCCCTGAAATCAATCTGTTTTCTATATTTTGTGCCCCATCATGCTAACTAGTTGGATCATCAACTCATTAGGTTGGCATATTCTGACTTACCATGAAAGGTTGCCATCTCCACAACATTTCTTCTCATCAAATTAATTATATAACCATACCTTTAGCTGCATGTCTTCATTTTCCTTTAGAGGAGATTGTTCAGACTGGAAACTACTCCCAGTACTTTTGTAGCTCATTATCTGCATGATCTGACCACATCTTCCTCAAGTGTATATAGTATCCCTCTCATGGTGGTTGTACACACATCCCTTTGCCTTTGACTGGAGTAATTCTTATCATATCATTTCATCTTTCTTTCCTTTTTAGATACTCTCTTTCTTTACCAATGCTAATAGGATCCCATTCTGTGGTGGGTGTTTCCTTTTCAGGTATGCTTTGCTTTAAACCTGAATTATTTATTGGTAGGGCTATAATGCTTAATGTGGAGATGGGGTGTTCTGCAAGACCACTGGTGGCTTGCCCAGTGGTATAAACATATGTTTCTGAATATCTGTCAATTTTTCAATTGTAGATCATTATTCATGTACTTTCATGAGTAAAGCAGAAGAGGATTTCTGCCAATCACTTAACTGAATAAATTGGGGATGGTCTGCTTTTCAAAACAGGAAATTGTGAACACCCTTTGCACTTTCTGCAGTGTGACATTCCTCTGGACTCCCTAGAACATCTACTTATTCCTTCTTTCTTTCTCCATATGGAGCAAAACAGTCCTTACCACTTCCCAATTCCCAGTCACTGGGGTGGTGGACCATGGAGAATTCCTCTTGAATACATTCTAAACTTTTAACTTTCTAAATATCCACTTAGGGAGAAGAGGGCAAAGTTGGTTTTCTTCCTTCCATTCTCCTTGGATGCTTATTTCCAGGTGGACAGTTGTCGGTTGGATACTGCCCTATTGCAATAGTTGTGTGCAGTAAAGGTCCCATTCTTGTTAATTCCAGTTGCTGGTAGTGGCTTACCTGCTACTGTTGTTAAATGTAGGGAACTTTGTCTGCTTAGTAATACCAGCAAAAGGAAGAGTGTTTTTCTGTTCTTACTCTGTAATGCTGGGCTTAGTTTGATGTTCTTATCCCTCCTACATTGGTGTTTTCTGTTTGTCTAATTTTAACCACATATCAACTTCCTCCTGATAATTCAAGTTGCTTGACATGTAACACTATATTTATTTATGGTTGAGATTTATTTTGTATATGTAATAAGGTCCACATGCTGTAGCCACATTATTTATGTAACTTTATATTCATGTATATCTGATTGATCATCAACCTCTTAATGCTAAGGAAAAGTTGTGTTACCTCATCTGTGTGCTTGAGGTCAGGTATCTCCATAACTACATCAGAGTTTGTTTTCTTTAATGAATGAATTACATTTATACACATCATATTTTCTTCATGTATCAGGCTCATTTCCTTCTTCAAGAGTTAAGGGCATACCTGTTCCAATAGTAGTGTGGTACCCAACACGTGTGCTTTATTTCATCTTAGAGCACATCTGGTCATTCTAACTGGTCATTTTCCACATAGTTTAAATGTTTTTTTTACTTACACTGGCCTCTCCACCTTTGCAATGTGATATCCTCGCTTTATGTGTGTTGGAGATGGGGAGAGATGAAACCATATCAAAAGATAATATTTTCTCACATGAAAAGAGAAATTCCAATAGGGAATTATCACCTTGCACACACTTCTCCCTGCTCTTCCCCACTGTTGATGTTATTCATTTTAGATCATGCCAATTCTCAAAAGTGAGGGTCAGGTTGGAATAGCAGAACTGCTATTATTGTTATAATAGCTTTTCCAATACAGGTGGTGTAGTACTATTGGTGGATAGTAGTAGCAAGGTATGTACATTTTTAATAGTAATCAAAATTGGTGGGGTACACAGAGCATGAAAAAATTTTAGCAATACTTAGAGAACAGAAAGTAGATCAAGATAGCTTTTTGTGAGTTTGGTAAGTACCTATTGAAAATACATATTCAATAAAAGAAAATGCTAATGTCAGTGTCAGCAACAAACCGAAAACATTTGTAAATTAAAATTACTGTATATACTAAATATAGCTGTAGTTTCATCAAGCAAACTGTATAGGAAGTGTGGTAAAGATATGAAATATGTAAAACTAACAATTCGCCAATATCTAGAGGAGAGTTTGGTATGTGGAAAATTTTTAATACGTTTTTAGGGGATTTCTTAATAAGAAAAACAGTAGAATATCCATTTTGACTAAAAACATATGTATATTCATGTTGTTATAAAAACACAGTTTCAAGAAATCAATTTAACACAAAATTACAAAACCCTATAACCTTAGCACTCTTGAGAGATGGACCATTCTGTGTTTGGCCCTCACTTCACTGGTAAGTTTCTGCAAAACTCAAGATTATATTTTGTAGCACATAGTCGTGATGATACGTGTTATAGTCTCATGATTATGATTATAGTTTTACCTATAAGCAATTTATAAAACAAGATAAAATGTTCATGTTACAATTCTCAGACATTAAAGGGTTAAATGGAAAAATGCATATTCTAAAATCTACCTATATAGCAATCAATGTTTTTTATGTTTTATGTTTTTATAGCAATCAATGTTTTTACAAACCTACTTATTCATGCTGTTATTTTTTTAAACTACAATGCAGCTAAAAAACCTAAGTCAACCAAACATGTTTTGGTTTTAATGTAATTTACATTTTCTGTCTAAAAAACAGTTAATGAGTTATAAAATGCAAGTTACAAGAGTAGACTTGGCAGCTCACAGAAATAGGTTTACAGGCTAGAAATAAAACAGAATGTGTTTGAAGGTTTTGCAAATTTAGAAATCTTAACAAAATTTGTAGGCCATCAAATTCCTTACAGACAATTTAAATGGACTTTTAATCACTGTTTACTCCAGAGTTACTCTAGTCTTTTGTAAGTTTAAGATGTTAAATTTTCACATAAATAAATCAAAAGATTATTTGTTTCATTAACAAGTTTTAACATTTAACTTTTTTGCTTACCATAGGGAAGTATACTCCTCACAAAAATCAAAAGGTAATAAGTTTGTACATTTTTCAAAATGCACAGAAAAAACAATATTGACTAAGACTTTTTTATTACAAATGTCACAAGTAAACAATACCAATCAACTTGACAAAAACTAATTTACAAATAACAAAAAATGCCAGTATATGGCAACACAAATATCAATGTAAAAATAACTTATTAAGGTTAACAAAGTTAACAAATTGCATGTTTAGTAGCTTGTGGGCCCTCCTCTATTGCTTGTGACTTTTCTATATGAGGATACTGTTAACGACATTTCATATTACTTACTGGGATAGCATAGTCCACTCCTGAATGAGGACAGCTCTGAACTCTTGGATGATTATAGAAGCTTCTTGTCTGTCTCTAACTGCTCTACCTATTAAGTCCTAGTAAGTTGTATATAGTTCTGGTAACTTAGGATACTAATTCAACACCTATGTTCCTTCATCCTGAAAGAATTGTTGCATTATTCTGTTGATGTGGTGATAAGCATTATCTTGTATCACAGAAACACATTTCTAACAAAACCAGAAATAAATGGCAAACAATGGGTAGCAGGATACCATTCACATAATGTTTTGTTATAAGAGATAATCCATTCACTGCATAGAGGTCTATACACCTCTATCTGCAGATGTCACCCCTAAGGCATCATGGTAGACAATATTACACCTCAAGTGTTACTATCCTTCATGCCTTGCATGTTGATCATCTGAATATACACAGAATCTGTTCTCACCTGTGAACAGTACAGAAGTTCGTTTCTAAAGCCTGACTCCAACACCTCACAGAAGCTCATTCCTGAGGCCCCTAACACTGTAGTTTCTAAGGGCAAAATTCTGCAAATATAGGTCGTATATTGAATGCACATCACATCTGCAACCCTGGTCTAGCATTCTGATATTTCCTCCTGTGGTGTTCTATCTGTTCCACAATCTACTGACCACCATTTGTGATACCCCCTCTAGCTGTGCTACTTCAGTCTGGGTGTTACCCTCCTCTATCAGTGTGACAGCTCTACAAGCTTTAGTTTCAATTAATTGTTTTTTTAACAGCTTGCTCACTCCTTACAGAAGTCAATACTCGTAAAACAGTCCATAAACCAAAAATTATTTCAAAAAATAAACATCCTTCCTAATCAGTGAAAACTTGCCTTTTGCTTTGCAGAATTTGGGTCATTTCCCATAAAGGCCTATTACATAAGGAATCATTGCTGAATAAACTTGCACACCCTAAGTAGGATTATTATAATCCTCTACAATAAGCATGCTAAATTTGAAAAGGAATTTGATAATCTAAAAATATGAACATTTAAACCAACTTCATTATTCTTTTAATTTTTATGGATCATGTCTGTATTGTTTGGTAAGATATCACACTAAGTCTAGTGAGGTGTAATTTATAGGACCTCTCTTCAATATAATATAGAATAAAGCAGTCAAATATAACATTTTAGATACTTTTATTTTAATTTCTCAATATCCATGGTTTTTTGAGTGCAAGGTGCCTGGTCACTAAAGGACATTTTTATTTGCAATCTGCATACGTTGGGTTGTGGAAAAACACTACTAATGCTACACTTGGTAATGTTTTTTACACTGTAAATGCTTATCTATCACAGGATATATTTGAAAATGAAATGTGTGTAACAAAAACCAATTTACAGGTCGTACCACTTTCATTTAGTATATAAGAACGTTTTATATGTTGAATGTTTATTTAGTGTGACAAAAACAATAAATATCTTGTGACTCTAAATGCTATTGTATGGAGATGTAACAATAAAATAATCAGTATTTTAAAAGTTCTAACTAGTAAATCTATAATTACTTTTAATTCATTATAATGAAGCCTTAAATTACCTGTTTATTTCTGGTATTATTTTTTTTAAATTATAATAAAAGAACAGAAAAGGCAATTTCTAGAGAGCTAAATATATCCTTTTCATGTAGTATAAAAGATACAGTAGTTACTGCAGGTTTAAGTTTAGCTTGAAGTGAGTTCTTTGCATATCACATTCAAAAATTCAATAAAACTCTTGCACTTTTGACAAGGTTCTGTATTTGTCAAAGGCAAAGTATTTATTTATGAAACATTCAGTTTTAAATGTATTTATTTTTAAGGATATAAGCAAAATGTGTTGTGTACTATTCTAATTTTATGTCTCTAGGGGTAAAGCACTTTGCAACATATGATTCTTATGTGCAAGTGTGTAGTTATATTACATGTACAAGAACTCTGCCAGTAACTTAATGATTTTATATAGTGAATTTCCATCAGTCTATCACATAATAATATTCAGAATTCGTTCCTTTATCTCAGACTTGTCTGTTTCATTATTAATGTTGAAAACTTATAAGGTATTACTAAGTTAATTGTTAATAGGCATACAATTTGCAACTTTATTTATTTTTTAATATTAAAACTACGGTAAACATAGGGTTGCTCATATTAACTGTCATACATGGGTACATGATTTGTTTTAGTAATAGTTAAATTAATATGAATATCACTATAAAAACAAAAAAACTTTTATTTCAGTTACAAAATATTCTGACAATAGTTTGTGCTAATTAGAATATTTTAAATTTTAAAGGTGAAAAGCAATTACAGAACTTTCATCACAATCCCACAGAAGTCATGGAGTCATTTTCGAGACATAATTGCAGAATATATGGATAAGTTGAAAGAACATCCTGATAAACCACCTGAAGAGGGTAAATGAAAGAGTAAGAAAAAATATACATAACCAGTAGATAGAAGTTCCAGTTTTAAAAGACAAGTGGAATACTTTCATTCTTCAGAGTTCTGACTTAATAGCTACTATTGTTGCCCAATGACAATGAGAAAGATTTTATCTTGGCAAGAAATGCTTGTATCCCAAGTATTGAAGCAATGAGCACTCTCTTTTTTTATGTGAATTTATAAGTTGAATGTTATTGTTATTATTTCTCATTTAATTTAAAATGGGTGGTTTTATTTCTAGTTTTTATCAAATTTATGTGATGGCAAGTATTTCATTCTTTTTTTCTTTGCAGTAAATTACGTAATACTCTTTTATTTCTGCATAAGTGTTCTGGACCAAGATTAATTCCACTGTATTTTAAAAATGAAAGTAAAAGGAGGGGCAATGAGTTTTTTTTTTTTGGGTGGGGTATGGGGATGCAATAGAATATTGTGATTGTTGTTACATTAATGAAAATTTAAATGCTTTTTTTTCATATCTAGAAGAAGAGTTTATCACAATAATATAAAACATAAAAAATTGTCTAACATCTTGCAAATTAAGTTATGAAAGAAAAACTTGTTAAAATGTTTTTCATCAATAAATAACTACTTGTAAAAATCCAAGAAACCAATTTGTAAACATTGTAATATAAATGTAGTACAGTAAAACTGAAAAAGAATAAATACATGGTACAAGATTATGCCTTCAATTTAGAGCATAATTTAATTCACTTGTTACATCTGTTAATCTTATCAAATCACATTCAAATACAGTTAGATAATGACACAGTGGAACATTTTTGTTTCAACCACTTAGTGATATCTTGTGGGAATTGTGGGAATCTAAGAAGGTAAGAAATACTGTTTGGGTGTATAATATATTAGTATATATATTTATGTATTTTGTTTTCTGAATACTTACAGTGATCTCTGATGGTTAATGTTGTTGTACACTTGTTTTTCAATTACAATAATTGAAAATTGTTATGTACCATACACACACTGCCACTAATATTGTTTGTGATTCAATTGTTTCAGACATATAACTTTTGATATGAAGTATCTGTCATTGTTGTTGTTATTGCCAGGTTGTTGTGTGTTAAATAAAGAAAGAACAAGCCCTAAAAGTTTGTCAAATTGTTTGATGTTTTGCTAAATTTTTTTTTTTTTTTGGTTGAATTTATGCAGCAAGTGATAGCAATTCTTTTATTAAGAATGAATATTTTGTTTTACCTTTAATGAACCCTTAAAGATGTATTAACTTATTTCTTACCTACCATTAACCTTCTTTTAGTAACATAATTTCAAATAACTTTAACCCTAAGTCAAACCAAGAGTAACAATTTGTTTCATAGCTTGGTAGTCATGATAAAGTTATAAAAAGATCTATCATACAACTGAAAGATTTTCTTTTAGCTTAACTGTAGATTTACCTGTAAATGGAGAATTTTTTTTTGTTTCTATGTAATGGAGTTATAACTATACAATTCAAATTTGCATCAGTGCTATTTCTTTGATCATTGTTAACCTGAAATAACTGATAAGTCGTGGAAAAGATTGGATGGATAAAATTTATAGCACTATCATTAGTATTATTATTAGAACTTTTTTCTTCCCTATGTATTTGTCAAACTGGAATCTTTCCATATTATTTAACATGTTTTGTGTAGTTTTATCCACTAAATCAAAATTTGTTCTAATTTGATCTTATATAGTTTATCTTAGAACTAATTTTGCTATCATTTTATAATTTTATTTGCAGTTTATTGTTTTGCAACATTGGGAAAAAATATGAAAATACTAAACAATACACAAATTAGTTTTGTAATACTTGCAAGAAGTAATATGTAGTAGAATGAACTTATAACTACCAAATCTTCTAGATCACTACACAATTTAGAATATTTTGTAGATGTTCTGCAGATGTTGTTTACTACTTTCTGTGCAGTATAAATGTTAAACTGTTTAACATTAAGTTTTTATGAAATATGCTGATTAAATGGAGGCCTAGTAACACAGTTGGCAGTGGGTGGTGATGGCTAGCTACCTTCCCTCTAGTCTTACACTACTAAATGAGGGTCATCTAGTGCATATAGTCCTCAAATAGTTTTGCATGATATTCAAAAGAAAACAAACCTGGTAACACAAATAAATGTTAAGGTGAAGGACGTTGCATGTTTCATAAAAACAATGCTACCTGTCTTTCACTATTAAACTTGTTTATAATAATTATTGTAAAAATAAAATACATGAAAATAGTTATGAAGCATTAAATATCTTCTTCTGTTCACTTCTTTAAAGAGCCTGTCTATAACTAAAACACAGTTTACTTGCTGTTCAGTTAAACTTTTATAGTGTTATTAAACTTTTGCACAAAGCAGTTTTATGTAAGATATACTTATGTTACACCATCCAAGACACATAGAATGTTTGTCAATAAACCCTTCAAATTCTTAATTTAATAGTGTATGTGGTAAGTATATATTGAAAAATATATAAAGTATATTGTTTGTGAAGTTAGCCAAATTTTTCTTAATAGATATTGCACCTAAGATCATTGGGTACAAAGCTAAAGCTATAGAAAATATTAATGTTTAGCAAAGAACCTACTGAATTGAATAACTAATTCCAAAAGACAATAACAACAACTTTCACAATTGACATCTGATTTTAACAATTATGATGTTTCAGCCCATAGTATTTGGTTATCATTAACTAAAAGTTACATTAAGAATGCAACTTCGCTTCATAGTGAACAAATACTATGGGTTAAAATGTTATAATCATTAAAATCACAGTTCCCTTCTGCAAAACTTTGTTGTTATATTTTTATGGAAAATATTGTTCATTTGAAATATTTTTAGAAATGCATTGAGATGTCCTTTTTCTATTTTGAGTTAATATACTATTATACAGGTAAGTATTAACTGTTGTAAAATGCTTGAAAAAGCAAAGTTACTTCAATAGGCTTGCATTTAGCTTTAAGAATCCAGGAAAAAAAAAATCACAATGCAAATGTGAACACACATTAGCACATATGTATTTACAAGCACTTCTATATAAAATTTTCCCCTTTTCCTGTGTCTTTATTTAACAGAAAGGTAAAACTGTTGAATACTCTTTTTTTCTAAGGCTAATATGTCAATACTTTCAATATAATTACTTTAATTATATATTATATATATAATTATATATGGTATTTAAATAAAATGTGACTTTTTTTTCTGTGAAATTATTTTCTTTCACCAAGTTTTAAGGTACTTTTCTTTAAAGATCAAATTATACATACTTTTTTGAATAAGGAGGATTTTAAACAATAATTAAATAATTAGAATTAATTTTGCTTGTGTTTCCAGAAAAAATTGCTACTTCCTAGCATGCTCCTGATATAAACACTTTTAGAACTGCACACATATTTGTACTTTCATATCAGTTAGTTGTAAATAATTCTTAGAACTTCTATTCTTTATTTTACAAAAAAAAAACAAAAACGAGTCAAAGTATGAGGTGAGACTTGTTCACCTAAAGTTGATAGGAAAAAAAAACACTCATATGAAGTGGTTGAACAGCTATGATGAACTATTACTGATATTTAAGATAAATATTTGTCATGGGGTATATTTAGACTTGTAGTAATTCTGGATTTTTTTTTTCCTTTAAATGTAATCAACCAAACATTTTATTTAATTATTGTGCTTCTAACGATTATTGTTCTAAGGAATTTTTTGTGTGTTTTAGAGGATTTATGACACAACTAAATTGAGCTATCTTGTTTTTGGTGAAGGTAAGATGCACAAAAAAATCTGGTTATGATTTAATTAACAGCTTTTATAAAATATTAATTTATAGACATAAACAACATTGGTGATTAACACAGAACAGTTTGAAATGTGATTCTTATGTAACTGGTTTTACTTTATACCAAGGAGTGTATAGACATTTTCAACAGCTGTATATCTCTTACCGCCAAAGACTTTCAGATATTTATGGCTGGAAGTCCATTAACTTCCAACATTTCCATTTCTTCAAAATATGTTTAGCTATATTTGAATTTAATCCGGTTCATTTTAATGTTTCATAACCTAAGTGAAGCAGTTACTTAATTAAATTTAAATATATTGACGAATAGTTTTATTAAATATTTTACCAAATTCTTTTTGTAGTTACGTACTATATTTTTAACGTTAAACTTCTAAGTAATTTAAACCAGTTTCTAATTTCACAATTTGTGTGTATGTTCAAAATATACAATTACTCCTATGGTTAATTTAAAGCTGGACAATAATATTTGATGTGTGGAAATAAGCTTTTTCGTCTTACATTGATCTTCTGATTTCTTTTAAATTACAGTTATGGCTTGTGAAATGTATGCATTTTATATTACTGTTCTTACACAAGAACTAAAAAAAAAGCTGGCATATCTTTATTTGTTTTGTCGATCATTCTCTATAACGTATATTGAATGATTAGCAATGACTGATTAAAGAATGAAATGTGTTAAAGTTGAAATTTATATGATTTTAAACAAATGCTCTGATATTTTTTTGTGTATACCAGTTATAATTTATCGGAATCCACCAACATACTGTGCTTAAGCGACAGTGAAACCATTTTTTAATACATTGCCAATCATAACAAAATGTTTTAAAAGTTAGGCCTGATGTGGGGAACTATTTGTATAGCTAAGTATCGCTATAAAATAAAATGTTTAAATATCAAGTGATTAAAGTAAATAGATACATATTGTCTAAAGTAGAAACTAATCTCCATCTATCACTAACAAATTATTTTCATGACTTGAAATACTGAGTTTTTTTTGAGAAAAATATCGCATGGTTTTTGTTTTGTCTTAAAACTGTAGTAGTTAAGCCATGTTAATTGTACATGTCTTCCATCCTTAGGCCTGGCATGGCCTAGCGCGTTAAGGCGTACACTTCGTAATCTGAGAGTCGCGGGTTCGCGCCCGAGTCGCGCCAAACATGCTCGCCCTCCCAGCCGTGGGGGCGTTATAAAGTGACGGTCAAACCCACTATTCGTTGGTAAAAGAGTAGCCCAAGAGTTGGCGGTAGGTGGTGATGACTAGCTGCCTTCCCTCTAGTTTTACACTGCTAAATTAGGGACGGCTAGCATAGATAGCCCTCGAGTAGCTTTGTGCGAAATTCCAAAACAAACAAACAAACTTCCATCCTCTTATAATATAAATTTAAGAAAAAACTGATCCACTTGAAGCCATTTTTCTACTTGCGTAAAACTATAAAGTTTAGGAGTAGCCTGTTGAGTATTTCTAAGTGTTTTGTGCATGTTTGTATTGTATACTTTCTCTCTAGATTAACTTTGATTTTAATCTAACCCTAGACGTCCTTCGTTAATTAACCCTTTATCGCCTTTATTTCAATACAGAATAAATGACGCCACTATTATTGTTTGAAAACCAATTGGATCAATGTTAGAATTTTTTAGTTCAACTTGGTAACAAACAAGAGGAAATCCACAATAGCCGCGGCACTTGAAATTATTTTAGGCAGGGTTAGAGTAAATTGATCTATACGAGGTCTGTTTCACTGTGTCGGTATTTGGGTATTGATGTTGTTAAATACCCAGGAGGGTCAGGTTCATTTGACCTCTTCCTCCCTCCCGAACGATTATAGCGTCTGTCTTTAGGGTGTTTTTTTTTTTTAAAGCTTTGGGCCAGAGTAAAAGTATAACATCATACTCAGGTCCATTTCAGGGCTCAGTCCATGCATGGACGAACAAGAAGTTTTTTTTTTTTTTTCTTCATTTAATTTTTTTATATATATTTTTTTTGTATTTTCATATATATATATATATATACTTTTTTGTATTTTTCTCCTTTTTCTCGATTGAGAGAATGCTACTACTACTTGTAGTAACACAAACACTCACACAGAAAAGAAAGTAATAATAATTATTATTATTCAATACTTGAATAATAATTCAAAAAGGAAAAAAAATAAAATAATAATTATAATAATAAAAAGAAACAAGGACTAAGTGTCTAGTGCATAGTGGCCAGCTTGTGTTACATTTCTTAAATATATGTTAAAAGGGGTGAGGTATTTAGGACCATTTACATCATGTACGTGATATCTGTCGAGATCACACATTAAGTCATTTTTATGCCAATTCTTATTGAAATATTTTAGAGAATTATGCAAGAGTCTTTCAGCTATTGTATCTATGTTTGCATACTTGTGCATGAATGTGGTTGAGGTGCTACGTGGTACTTTATATGCTGAAGTTAGTACTGAATTTTGTATACGTTGAAGTTTCTGTACATGTGTGGGTGCTATGTTGATCCAGGCAGGTGATGCATATTCTATTGTTGGTCTAATGTACGTTTTGTAGATTTTAAGTATGTTGTCTGGTGATGTTCCTTGGATTTTACCTGAAAGACTTCTTGCATAGTTTGCTCTTTTCCAGATTCGTATCAGTACATTTTTAATATGTGGTAGCCACGTTAATTTTGAGTCATAGGTTAGACCTAGAAATTTAGCAGAAGTAGCAATCAGTAAAAGTGATCCATTCATATAGAGTTTTGGTGGATCTTTTTTCAGCTTATTCAGTCTGCTGAATACTATGACTTGGGTTTTTGGGATATTGATTTTGATTCTGTATTTCTGGCAGTATTCTTCGATGTTATTTAGGACTGGTTGTAGGTTCGTTGCTGCTATTGACGGAGTGGGGGCACTTTTCCAGACTGCTACATCGTCAGCGAACTGTGATGCATAACCTAAATTTAGGTCCGACAGAGGCATATTTCTCACGTACATGATAAATAATATAGGCTAACAACCCCTCCCCTGCGGGACTCCTGCTTCGGGTGAAAAGGACCCTGAGTGGGCCCCATTTACATTTACTTTACACATTCTGTTTTCCAGGAAGTTGGACAGCCAGCGAATAGTTTCCTGGGGTAATGCCATTTCAAGTAATCTATGTCGTAAGCCGTTATGCCACACTGTGTCAAATGCTTTCTCAATGTCGAGAAAGCAAGCTACAGTGCATTCTTTTTTGTTGAAGCTGTCGGTAATTGATTCTGTAAGTCGAATCAGGTGGTCTGTAGTTTGGCAGTTTTTTCGAAATCCGTTTTGAATTTCTGGTAATTTTGAATTTTCTTCTAAGTAAACTGACAGACGATTTCTAATTATTCTCTCTAATACTTTGCCAATACAACTGGTTAGGCTAATCGGTTGGTAGTTGTTTGGTTTATTCGCTGGCTTTCCTTCTTTCTGGAACATTAATATCATTGCTTCCTTCCAAGAAACGGGGATATATCCAGCTGATAGTGAGAGATTAAATAACGCTGTTAGGTGTTCATATAATCTCTGAGTGCCTTGTTTTAGAAGGATAGCTTGAATACCATCTTCTCCAGGGGCTTTGCTTTTTGTGTTGTTAATAGCAGTTACGACTTCTGTTACAGTGATATGTTTTATCAGATGATGAGTGCTCCAGTCTTTTGTTTTTTCTTGGTGTGTAATAGTGTTGACTGGAAATTTAGGTGTAAAAATGCTTCTGTTTTGATCAATAAAGTTTGTGACTGTATTATAAAAGTATCTGTTCATGTCTGGTTCATGATGTGTCTTGAACGTGTTTGTTGGTGTTTTTTAAATATCTCGGCTTTTTCTGTGTTAGTGTATGCTGTTTCTACATCCAGTTCCAGTGGTGGATATACTGTGTTTGTTGTTCCTGTGTTTGTAAATCTTTTCAAGTGTGTCCAGAATTGTTTAGGAACTACCATAGATTTAAATTAAACGGCTACTCAACTATTAGACATGACAGGAAGGATAATAGAGATCCAAACAGAGGTCTTTTATTATTGTATAAGACTGAACTTATAGTTCAGGAACTTACTATCCCTTCCAGTAATGAATCTATAATTATTAATGTAAAAAACGCAAAATCATACAGACGTTACTGTGGCGGGCATCTACTGCTCGCCTAGTACAGTGTTAGATGTAAATCTATTGAATATATTGTATAATAGTAACTGTAATCTTATTATTATCGGCGACCTAAACAGTAAACATATAGCATTCAACTGTCGAAGTACAAACGCAAATGGCAATTTACTTTTTCAATTTTTGGATGAATCAAACATGACTTTATTAAACGATGCAACACCGACACATATTTCGTACGCACACGGCACCAGTGAAATACGAGGTCTGTCAAAAAAATACGCGGACTGTTTGAATTGCGCGGCTCCAGTTGGTTCCAGGGGAATCCGCTTGGTGTCGCTAGGTTTGCACAGATCAGCTGATTACGACGCCATTTCCCGATTGCAGATATCTTCATTTGTGTATTAGCTACGCCGTTTTAAGTGAAGTGCGATTTTTTCGTTTGGCGGATTTCAGAATGAATGACCTGAAGGAGCAACGACTTGCTGTGAAATTTTGTGTTAAACTTGGAAAATCTGCGACTGAAACTTCTGCTATGCTTAACACGGCTACGGTGATGTTGCTATGAATCGTACGGCATGTTTCAAGTGGCATGAACGTTTTAAGGATGGTCGACAGTCCATTGAAGATGATGAGCGTCCTGGACGTCCTTCCACGTCAACTGACGATCCACACGTCGACAAAATCAACACCCTGGTGCGGGCAAATCGACGTCTGACTGTCAGGGAGCTTGCTGTGTGGGATATCAGTTGGATCTTGTTACGAGATTTTGACCGAAAAATTAAAGATGCACCGCGTTGCTGCGAAATTTGTGCCTCAGAACTCGTGAGTTTTTGGCCAAACACTCGATCACTGTTCTTCCCCACCCCCCTACTCACCTGACCTTGCTCCTTGCGATTTTTTCTTGTTCCCCAAACTCAAAAGACCCTTGAAAGGAAGAAGATTTGAGACGATTCCCAAGATTAAGGCAAATGCGACGAAGGAGCTGGAGGACATTACAAAAGCAGCGTGCCAGGACTGTTTCAACAAGTGGAAACACCGTTGGGATAAGTGTGTGCGTTGGGGAGGAGAGTACTTTGAAGGGGTCCCAGACCTGTAACTTCTAAATAAAGTATATTTTGTTTTTTGACGTCAGTCCGCATTTTTTTTAAACAGCGCTCGTATATAGACCATGAGACCTCTTTAGTAGCTATATATTTGTGTGCAGGTAACATCAAGCATGGGGCGACCGCGGCTAGTGAGTATTTCCTCTTGTTTGTCATAAAAAACTAGCAATAACTATCGGTGTCAAACTATGTAAGAAAGTACTTGCCATCTCTAAAGTAAAAATATTATTTGGCAGGGATACGCATGCGCTCGACGTATTTAACATATTAGTCCAAACTCTATCCATTTTGCGAAATCCTACATTAGCAGCGTTAAGCAAGATATTATGTTGCTGCTGTTTGTTTGGTTATTATAGCAATATTGGATTGTTTATTTAACTTTGTTTAGGTAATGTGTTTTGTGCACTTGTTTTAGCTCAAAAATATCTTTGTTTAAACTTTCTCGACATCAAAGATTATCTGAAATTTTGGTCTTTCAGTTTCAACTGTCATCGTGTTGTTGTTAGTCGCTTTGTTAGTGTTAGCTTTGAGTTTTCTGTTTGAAACATGTGATCGAAAGTAGTCCACTGTTAAGCCACGGTTGTAATAGTGACCGAGGGAAATTTTTACCAGGTACGATGGAAAAGCCTAAGTGATGTTTGGAGTGGTTGAAAGATACGGTGAAATTGGATTGACAAGTGCTAAGTCCATTGGAAGGTGGAGTGGTTCACAGAGCTGAGAGTGGGTTGATGACAGGTCCAGACATATTTTAATAATTGTTTTTAATTACCTCATACTAATCTATTTTCATTAATTACTCCTTAGGCATATAATTTCATATTTTTTATATGGCAGTAGGTCATGTTTTGACATATTTCATGAGTTAATAATTTACTTTTGCAGATTTCCATGGAAATACACGTCCAATAAATGTGACACAAGTTGTGTTTAAAGCCATACCACCGTGTCAAAGTATCAACTTTGTTATTGTCATACAATGTTTGTTGTTCTATGACACCAGTTCAAAAGCAGGGGTACTTTGGGTAGATAGTGGTCATCAAAGTACACCACACACACAAGGGTTTACGAAGAATTCTCTTGCAATGGGAACATTAGCCACCCATATCCCCCTCAACACATATACGTATACACGCATATTTAACCGCAGGTGAACGGCTTTGAGTTGTTCCTTTTGATTTTAGCCACAAATAAGCGGTTCATAGCACGACTCTCTAATGTCTTTTATTTTTTCATCTATTGACCGATTTCAGATCTAATTGCAGTTTTCGTTTCAGGAGATCAAACCCTTTCGATTGATGTATTTGACCACGTCCAAGGTCTCATGGATTGATGTACTCATTAAAACTATTACGGATTTCTCCTTAGTTATTTTTTATTATTTTCTCATTGTTATTAGGCCTTATTTCTTTGAAATGCTAATACCTTAGACATATTATATATCTTTTAGAGTCACTCATGAGCAATTGTATTATTATTTTATTTATCACTTAATGAGTGCATCGTGGTTAACCTGCCTTTCATTTTAGCAAATCATTTGGCAAATATTTACTCTGCTTCGCAATTGCTTGAGCTTTTCTCATATATCACATTCCCACAATGTATACATTCTGAAAGCTCAGTTTATTATTTTTAAGATTTGCTTGGAAACGTATCAAATTCAGTCAAATTCATCAACGTGTCATATGCTAATTTAGCCTCAGGGGGATAGTTGTTGCTACATAATTTGGTAATGGAAGCTATCTTCTGTATCTAAGGGCAACTGTGTTTTACGTTACTGCCAAGTTTTTATATAGGGCCGTGTTCTTTACAGGAAGTATCTGTGATTTCTTAGCGATAAATTTCAATAATAAACGGACAGCACACAATCCACTTGTTTTCAAATAATATATTCAAAACAAGCCAAACTCGTACAAACATTCTTTACACTCTGTTCACTACAGTTTAACCTAGAGCTTTAATAAATATTTAATTCTCTTTTTCACCAAAAGTCCACACAAATTAGTTGAATTATTTAGAACCCAATTAACAAAGTGAATAATTTCTTCTCTTCTCTTTTATCACAATACATTTGGTGATAAATTCACTTATGTTACTTCGTGGATTACCACATTTATATCCAGATCCTTAAATATTTCTCTTTAACCACACAGTATGGTTAAATTACTTTATAACCTCACTGACAAGACACTCTGTGTGGCTAAACGTACATAGTCTAGAGCTATATCTCTCTCTAAGTTTATTTTACTTTCACTAATATAAATTTCACTAATTACTTTATCTGCGCATATTTATGATACGCGACAGAAAATCTAGAAATATCTCTGGGGTGTGTGTGTTTTCTTACAGTAAAGCCACATTGAGCTATCTGCTGAGTCCACCGAGGCAAATCGAACCCCTAATTTTAACGTCGTAAATCCGTAGACTTATTGCTGTACTAGCGAGGGACGATATCTTTCGTTGCAACAATATTACGCATAACGAGAAAAATCAGAAACTTCCAGTAAGGTGACATCAACAATATTAGAAAAGTTAACCTTCATTCACATTGAACGACTCCTATTGAGTTATGTAACGAAACTTGTCATAACTTTCGCATTTAAAGTAAATAACATTTTAACACTTTGTACGCTAGTCATTAATCACTAAATCAACTAAATTATAACTTTTAAAATAAACAGTCCTGTACATCCAACAGTTACCTTTTACATTTGGGGCTGTCATGTGATGCACACATATATATGTATATATACTTCCGGATTCTTGTAGCTCTGTTAGAAACATGTAAGCTATAGAGAGAATGTGCATCTCGCTCATTATTTGTTTCATAGATTAGTTCCTACTTTGAAAAGGCGAAGACATGCCGTAAAGCATTGTGTTTTAATGTAGAGCATTTACTGAATGTAACAATTGTATGTTGCCATATTTGAGTTTCAATTCCCATTTGAAATTTATTATTTATTTTTTCTTTTCAAAGAATTGTAATATATTTCTCTGAATCTGAGTAACATCGCATTGTGACGCATATTTTACAGTGCAAAATATTGATAAAAAATGTATTGATATTAATACAAAATTCGTGTTATCATACTTGTTATATTGTTTATTTTAAAGTTAACTACATAGTTCATAGGTTTAAAAGAGGCATCATGTAATTAAACTGTTGGCCCCCCAGTGGCTCAGCGGTATGTCTGCGGATTTTACAACGCTAAAAGCCGGGTTTCGATACCCGTAATGGGTAGAGCACATACAGCCCATTATGTAGCTTTGTGTTTAGTTCAAAACAACAACAATTAAACTGTTGGACTAAAGGATTGGTTTATGGTATAAGCGTGGTAAATGAAACAGTCATGAATTTTACCCTTTCATAACTGGTTAGAGATGTATCCAGACCCCAGCTAGTACAGCGGTATGTCTCCGGATTTACAAGGCTAAAATCAGCGGTTCGATTCACCTCGGTGGGCTCAGCAGAGAGCCCAATGTGGCTTTGCTATAAGAAAACACACACATGCGTTAGATGTATTCAGACTACGTTTTTCTAAGATTTTGTTAACCGAATGTCAAAAGGTTGAAAACGTGTCCTAATCATTCTATTTTATTTAAGTTAATCTCGTACGTGCTAAAGACTAGAAGCTCATGTTATTTTGACCCTTGTCTGAACCCCAGGAGAAGAGGAGTCTTCTCTTAAGGGTGGCCAGTTACTTGTACAAATTAGTATGACTTATCTGACGGTAAATTGTAATTCCTTTTGCCTGTCCTGTGTAGACGTGTGTAAGAAAGACTTTCAGCCCAATAACTAGTAAGACTTTCAATGAAATTGTAAACTAGTCAGTAGGTGTCCAGACATATATAGTTACTTTAAATAACATTTATTCTATACGTCTATCTTCTTATTTAACATCCCATACTTTTAAATTATTTGTTATTTATATATAGTTAATATTAGCTCTATATGTGAGTGCCGTTATGTTGTTAGTTTAGTTGCATTAGGTTCTGATGATTATTTTACCACATGGACAATAGTTCTATCTGAATATTATTAGTTTGTTCTGTTTTTGAATTTCGCGCAAAGCTACCTGAGGGCTATCTGCGCTAGACGTCCCTAATTTAGCAGTGTAAGACTAGAGGAAAGGCAACTAGTCATTACTAACCACCGCCAACTCTTGGGCTACTCTTTTACTAACGAATAGTGGGATTGACCGTCTAACCCACTTAGCCATCCCCGGGCCGAATATTATTAGTGCTTTATAGAAGCTTATTGTTTTTGTTTTATTTTTCAGCTTTTACAGAAGGTTTGACATTGTTTCTTACTTCATGTAGCCACCACATATCTTTAGCATGCTGTTTCCTTGAATTACATTTAGCATCATTACGTTTAGATGGAGAGTTCAGGTATTATTTTAATTTTTTGTGTTTGTTAATTTGTGTATATGTAATTAAACACAAAACCTATACAAATGAGGTATTTGTGGTGTGACTACTACTGTTGTTAAAAAACCAGTTTTAGCATTTTACACCTTCAGACTGTTCCACAGGAGGCTAATTTGTGTCTTCATAAACATTAGTTTTTTATTGTACTAAGGGAAATTACTGCTAAAAAAGTCGACACAGTTTAAGAAACAACATGCCGATTACTGATGTTATTTGCATTAATGAACTCTTTAATCAAAATACAGGCTACTTACAAATTCAAGAAAAACTAGCATTTTATACTAAATTTATGTTTCCAGAGAACTTCCTTCCACGAAAGTATTTCAAGCTCGCAGGCCCCGGCATGGCCAGGTGGTTAAAGTTCTCAACTCCTAATCTAAGGCTCGCGGGTTTGAATCCCCGTCACACCAAACATGCTCGTCCTTTCAGCCGTGGGGCCATTATATTGTTTCGGTCAGTCCTACTATTCATTAGTAAAAGAGTAGCCTAAAAGTTGACGGTGGGTGGTGATGACCAGCTGCCTTCCCTCTAGTCTTACATTGCTAAATTAGGGACGTCTTGCGTAGATAACCCTCGTGTAGCTTTGCGCGAAATCCAAAACAAACAAGCTGACAGCTAGCGTTTCTGTATTTCCTAAGTAAAGTATATTGTTTTATTTATTTATTATAAAAATATAAAAACACTATAACGAGAGAACTTTCGAATGGTGGCCCTTTCTTCTTTGGGAATAAATTGGGAATAGCAGTGAAGGTGAAGAAAAATCGTGAGAGTAGTTTCGACTTAAATCATTTGACTTCAAACTCAAATTTCTCGTCAAAAGTAATTAATGGTACTCAGAAATTTCTTTTCATCCTGTTCATAATAGGAGATTGTTTGAAAATGGCTACGTGAAAAAATATAATAATAATAATAATAATAAAATTAACATGTTGAGTAGGCAGCTGGGCGGGAGGTCCAGTAAACAAGAACTCGAAAAAACTAACGAAGACTCATGAGTTAAACCACTTTTCTACTTGATACATGACTAGAGAGTGTGGTAGTCGTGATACTTAGCTAAAAACAATATGCCATGCTCCAGAGATTCTGAGACCAAGTCTTTCCAATCGACATAGAGGAACCACTTTCATTCTCGTCGAGCTCCATACCTAGTGCTTCAACCATCAAAGCCAGGAAAACAACTTCCTAGCCACAGTCACCAATGAACTAGGCACCTGCCTCCAAAACTCCAGCAACTACAAGCACTCAAAAAGTAATCTCACGTAAATCAACTAGTCAACAATCCTGGTTTTCTTCTGCAATAATCGCGGAGGGTTTTCCATCCATCTTCGAACAACCATAAACTGCTGCAGAACTCAGGCAATTATTTCCTACACTTTCTCTCACCAACATTACGCCAGTTACCCAAGGACGGCATAGTAATTGAAACCTCGAGAGCATGCCAAATCACTCAAGCCCTGAAACAGCAGTCTTTCAAAGAGATAAACTAAATATTCAAGTTCCCGGAGATGACAAAGGACCTAAAACCATAAACAAACTGATAAGAAACTTCCCATTAAACGTTAAGCCCAAAGAAGTTCTCCAACAGCTCACAATCCAAGGTTTTGTCGCCATCTTCTACTGAGTACCCACGTAGATTGAAGATTAGGAAGACAGAAAAGACGTGACCCCAGGAAAAGTTAAATGTTCAGATTTTTACAAGTAAAAAGTAAAGTTAGTTTAAATAAAAAAATAACAAAAAAACGAACTATACAAACTTAGCAATAAATTAAACTCTGATTTTAGTGTAATATAATAAATGAAACACTGTAGTGTTGTAAATTATGAAAGTAACTTTAACCTCTTTAAATTTAAGATAATTTCAATTCTCAAAGTAACAGGCGCACGTGGTATTAAATTACTGCACAAAAATAATTTAAAATATTATTTCCTAATATTAACATCAATAACAGTGATGAATACATATGTTATATACTCTCATCAAATCACATACAAATAGCCCAATTAGCAGTATTTTCCTCACCGACTAAAGAGCCCAACATCTCTTTTGTTTCAGAAACTTTTAGATAAAAATTATCGCATGATAATCCTAGACCCCTAAACTCCATACACACAACTTCGACAGTCACACAACCAACCTTATTTGAAAATAATAATGTAACGTAATCAACGACACAACTCCAACAAACATTTTTTTTATAACGGCTCACAACATATATTAGATTTATCAATACTCACGCACACACTTATTCCACCACATATAACTTCTGTGTACAAGAAAACACAGGCAGTGAACATGACCCCATATATTTTGACTTAAATATTTACCCACGCAACATTAATTTGACACAACTTCTCAAAATATAATATTACACTAAAGCTGATCGGAACATCTTGAACCAGAATATAGATGCTGCACACCCTATGCTTAAGTAATCAGCTAACAACAGTGTAAAAAGAGAAGTTACACATCAGAAATCTCATATGCAATATCACAAGCGCTCAAAAAGAAAGTTCCAATGCGTAAAAAAGTACTATAAATTAATAATCGGAAGCTTACCACACAAAAGACGTACAGTAATTCTGAAAAAAGAAGGCGCTTGTGTAGGCTCTTCATATAAACAAGAGGCCCAAACCTGAAATCTGTAATCAGCAGTACCAACTTGGAAATTGGAAAGCTTATTATAGGTCAGTAAAATGAAAATTCGCAACACTTCTGCCAGCAATCGACAATAACAGACAGGACCCCCCCCCGTTCTTTTTTCTGCCGAAAATGAGAGTCTATTTGTAATGACTCAGCTTCCAGGATCCGTTATACCATTAAATATAACAACAAATGTGCATTAACAGACCAAGAAATATTACAAAAATTATTTTAATGCATCAAACGTAACCAGTTTTAAACAAGCACATTATCTAAAAGTAAATGCTCATGGGTATTATATCAATTACACTTTTGAACCTAATTTTCCTGTTGTTAGCCTCAACCCTAACAACACACCAACCAATATTAGTATTATTGAACCCATATTCTTGGCTGAAATTAAAGTTACTATTAAAAAGCTGAAACTCATCCCCCAGTGAACACGGCATAAGAAATTTAATTTTAAAAAACGAATTGAATCGCTTCTTAAACACTGTGTCTTGTACAATCTATCACTGAGTGCAATATACCTACCTACTTTCTAGAAATCAGCAATTATAAGTATCATCACCATAAAAGACGGGAACTGTAGAGGCCCAAGAAATTACAGGCCGATAAGTATTTAAAACTATACAAGAAAATTATTGGACAAAATAATGGCAACCAGGTTACTGTTTCATTTGGAGTCAAATAAACTACAGTAAACTCTCATTGTTTCGAAGTCGCTAGAACCGAATATATCACTTGTATCGAAGTTGTTGACTGGTCCGGCCAACTGTCCATATAAATACATAGTAACAAAAGCCCCTTGAACCGAACTGCATGTATCGAAGTGTCGGCTTGTAACGATGTATAATTATAGTCCCTAGGGTGTGAAAAGCATCAATATTACATCCTTTGTATCGAACCAGGTACGAAGATATTTATTTTTCTCTTCTTTCCTAAATTAATTGTCACCGCTGCCGACCACCCGCTACGCCGCTAGCAAGTGCAATTAGTCAGTCTCCGCGCAACAATGTGTAGTGCCACCATCAAAATCTTACACTTGAGAAATAGCGGACTGCAGATGGGGTAGTAGATTAGCCTAGCAATGTTTTTACAACAATTTTGGTCAATAACACTTTAAACCCCTGCCCGCCCCAACTCACCCGCCCTCCCAGCAAAAATTAGCTTAGATATAAAATTTTCAGATTATGGCTTGAGTAGATTATGCCTGGGCAGCCTGCATCTTGTGGCCTATAAAAGGCTAATCACAGTCAAATTAAACAGATCATTAATCATTAATCATGGCGAAGCGCAAGCTTGTTTCGATAGAAACTAAAATTGCAGCAATAGAAGAAGTTGAAAAAAAAGTTAAACAAAAACAGAAATAGGAAAAGCATTTGATGTGCCTCTGAACACTTTGTCAACATGGTTGAAAAATAAAGAGGCCATATTGTCTTCTCGAGATAACTTTTGTCCCAATAGAAAACGCATGCGAACTGCAAAACATTTTGACCTAGAAGCGGCATTGCTTCTGTGGTTCAAAAATGCTAGATCAGAGAATGTTCCTATCTCTGGGCCTGTTATGCAAGCAAAGGCAAAAAAACTTGCTGATTAAATGGGAATCACTGACTTTTGCATGAGTGATGGGTGGTTAACCCGATTCAAAAAAAGACACGACATTCAATTTCGTACGATCGGTGGTAAGTCTGGTAGTGTAGAACCAGAGCAAACAAACCAGTGGACATCAACAACACTGCCACGCCTGCTAGAAAACTACAGCCCACGGGATGTCTTCAACGCAGATGAGTCTGGCTTATTCTTTAAACTTCTGCCAGACAAGTCTCTTGTCATCAATGGTGACTTCTGTCACGGCGGGAAGCGAGCGAAGGAGCGGCTGTCTGTTTTGGTATGCGCCAATATGGACGGCACCGAGAAGCTTCCTTTACTTGTCATAGGTGAGTGTCAAAAGCAGGTAAAAATATTTTCCTGTGTTTTCTATAGAAGTTGTTATTTTATGATTTTCTTCAGATTATTGACATGTAAATGTTTCATTTTTAATTTCAAGACATTAACCATGTACATTTTCTTTCTTTTTTTTCTAGGAAAGGCAGCAAAACCGCGTTGCTTCAAAGACGTCAAAACCCTGCCAACACCATACAAAGCCAACAAGCGAGCTTGGATGACATCAGATCTATTCACCGAGTGCCTGAGAGAACTTGACCGAAAGTTTGTGCTGCAGAAAAGAAAGGTCCTTATGATAATTGACAACTGCCCCGCCCACTCCAACCCCACTGGACTTAAGGCCATCAAGCTGGTGTTCCTGCCTCCCAATACCACAAGCAAGACACAGCCCATGGACCAAGGCATCATCGCCAATCTAAAACATCATTACCACACCCTACTGCTACAGCGTCTTATTGATTCAATAGACAATAAAAGTGTTTTCACTGTGACTGTGCTTGAAGCCATGCGACTGCTACGCTCTGCCTGGTCATTGGTAAAACAATCAACCATAGCCAATTGCTTCAGAACTTGTGGCTTCTCCTCTCCAGAGCCAGCAGAAAACAGTGAGGACCCCGAGGATGACATACCATTGGCCCAGCTCTTGACACGGCTGAATGACACTGGGTTTACGGTGGACGGCACAGCAGAGGACTACGAGACTACTGATAATGATCTGATCACTAGCGCGCCCCTGACAGACAGTGATATTGTGGCCATGGGGCAAAATAAACAGACACTAGAAAATGACAGTGAAAGTGAAGATGACGACAATGAGGAACCCCCCATCCCAACACATTCTGCAGCTCGTGAGATGTGCCTGCAACTTCAGAGATATTTTGAACACCAGGCTAACGCAGGACAGTTTATCTCTCAATTAAACATGATGGAGCGTTTTGTGACCAAGTGCCAGAGGGACAGCAGTTCGCAAAAAAGCATTGTGCTATATTTCAAGTGACTCCAGTTAGACGTTCTTGCTGGTGTTTGTATCCTGTACATTATAATTACATATGTTTATATTATGAATGTTATTTTTTTTACATGTTTTTTTTTACAAGTGCTGTTAATTATCCTTTTGAATTTCATTAAATGTGTTTTAAGTGTTTACACACGTGTGACTTCTGAGTCTTTAATCCAATTACCGGTACTGCACCAGCCGTCAGTTATAGGGCCTACCATTACCAGACTTGGCTAGTGAATGAAAAAAAATCATTTTTAACGAACTTCTTTTGTAACGAACAATTCTCTTTGGTCCATACGACTTCGTTACAACGAAAGTTTACTGTATTAACTAATATACTAGAAGTGTCTAGGAACAAACGTTAAACTGATGAATATCTACTCAGATTACTTGAAGCTGTCCACTATGGCTTTAATTGAAATCATGCAACAAGTCTCTTTTCTTGATGTCAAAAAAGCATTCTCTACGGTTTAGAAAATTTCTCTTGAGTGTTTGGCACAATGAACTTATATGTGAATTTTCTCAAAACAAATACACCAATTTTTGTTGTAAGATGGATCCCTAGCATTTTAGAAAACAGTAAAGATTAGCAAAAAGAAAGTTCACAACAATCCTGTCAATCAATCGACAATAACAAACAAACCCGTCCCTTTTCTGGCGAAAACTCAAGTCAATTTAGACTGATGACGTAACCATATGAAGCATCACGTGAACCTTGCACAGCAGCCAAGAAAGTTCAATTTTTGCCTGACCACATGACTAATAGTGTAACATCTGGTGTGCAATACCTAATCCACTAAAGATTTAAATAATTGCAAGCCAGCAAAATCTTTATAAGAAACAGGTCAAGAGAAAATCAAGTCAAACTCGCCGTTTATGAGGCGCAAATCAAGTTCGATGATTCAATTAAATTTCTAGATATAACCTTTAATAAGCAGACTCACATTGAACATTCACTTCAGGAAAATTGTTAAGAAAACGAATCAGATAATAAAATATCTACAACAAATAGGAAGCTATACCAATGTTTGCGATGCCCAAACTATCTTATTAATCCACAAAATGTACATTAAACCAGTATCAGAATATGGTGCCCCCAGTGGTATGTTTGCAGACTTATACTGCTAGAAACTGTGTTTCGATGCCCGTGGTGGGCAGAGCACAGATAGCCCATTGTGTTGCTTAACTTCTAAGAAACAAACAAGCAGAATATTGTAATCCAATTATACATAACAAGTTTAACAACTTATACAAATTACAGGAGGTAACGCAGCTAGAAGCTATCGGAATTGCATATCTCTCCTCGTTTGTCATATCTTCTTGACACTAATAAAATGAAGACGCTCATAAGAAGATTTATTGAATTTGTCACCACATACTACAAAAAATATAAATATCGTAATTTCCTATCAACTCACGCAACTAACTCAAACACCAGAATCATAAAATAAACATATATCACTTTTCAATACAAATCAATCACCTTGAGCTTTCTACCATGTCCGAACCTTCATTTCAGAATTTCATCCAGACACAGACAAGGACTGCATGTTTTATTCTTCTATCTATTGTGGTTCTCTTACTATGTGTTTATCGTCTTTGTTTAGTAATCATAAGTTGGAGTTATAACATTTATATGTTCAATGTCAACTCTGTGTAATTTTTTATATATTATATTATGTTAATTGTCCTAAATAAAAGATTAAGTCTTGGTCCCTTTTGGGGATACTTTATTTTAGTGTGTTGTCTGCAGTTTACTGTGATTTGCTATTTTTGGTACAGTAGATGTTTGCTTGACTTTCTTCTACTTCAGTGGTACTTTCCTTTGCTGGGTTGTCTTTGGTTTTCTTCGTAACTGGCTTTACTTTTCTTGGTACTGTAGTGATTTGTTTGTTGTTTAGGATTATTTTCATGGGTTGTCGAAGGTGTTTTATGTACTTGCTTTTATTTTGGCATTTTTCTCTGTTGTGTTGCCTTTGTTTTTTCTGTACTTGGTTTTACCTCGTTTTTACTTTTTATTTTGTTTTTCAGTTTTTTTAGTGTTGTGGTATTCGTCTCTTTTACTTTGTTTTCTGTGGCCTTTTGTTTTTTTTTTGGTGGAACTTTCTTCAACTTCCATATTTATCTCTTGGAGGATTTCTCGTTCTGGGGCTCAGGCAAAGGTCTTGACAATGCAAAATCTGAAATTATGCCGCTGTCTAGACCTCTTACACTCAGGAGCTTCGTGATCTATTTCGTCACAGTGTTTGTAAATTGTTTCCTTGCAGTCAGAAGCCAGATGGTGGACTTCTCAGCACCTGGTGCATAATTTCTGCATTCCTGCATATATTATCATTGCACAATTGTAGACGTTAATTAAGGTCAGTACGGGTGTTTCCATATGTGTCTTCACCTTTTTTTTTTTTTTTTCCGGTAGCCACTTCTGGGAAGTCTTTGTAAACTTTTCGTTTTATTGTCTCTACCTTACTGGCTCAATTCTCGTACTGATATCTCATTGATGATTTCATGGTAGAGTCCACGAATGTAGATCTACTTAAAATTTTTTCTTCCCGGTGCGAGGACTATCTTTTGGTTCAGGTAACCTATACCTAGTACCTCTTGTCTGACCTTCAGTATATGGCGATATGAGAAAGAGATGCTAATCAGTTTCATTGAATTATTATATTAGTTATGACCCAATGTCATAATTTTAACACATTAATTAGAATCCAATATTTGTGTTTCATTTTATATGTTAATGTAAAATGAGATAATAACAAAGTTATCACCAATACATACATGTAATCCCATTCTGTAACAATGTTGCCACAAATAAGATCTAATCACCACCTATCACAAAAAATAACCTTCCACTTCATCTACGGAAATCGTACTATACAACTTTGTACTCTCAAAGAAGATTTAATGAATTGAACTACCTTTAGAACATAGCACCATCTAGACGTTTCAATCTGAACATCATAGATGAGACTTGTATCAAACTTCAGAACAACAAAACATATTATGTTAACCCTAACCTTTCACCTGTCAACGGATAAACAACAAATTTGTTTCACTCCCTTTTGTGCTAGAAATTGCCAACGAAATTACTAGACTTTTTGATCATTTGAGCATTGATGTAAAAAGTGTATTCAAGCCATCACATAAAATTAATATCTTACTACCGAACCCGACAAAATCTCTATTAAAGGAACAGAAACAAGGCACGTGGCATCCCGCGTGAATGTGGAAGAAATACATGGTACAAACATCATATTCCTCAGAAATAAGACACAAAGATGATCGTTATGGGTAGAGGTGACTTCCAGTTTCTCGCTTTTTCCTATCATTAATATAAAACAGGTTACAAAATACTTTGGACGAAATCCTTCTCCTACACCAACCCAAAACTATAAAATAGACTGATTAGAAATTATATAAATCGTCAAAACAAACGAACTGTCATTAAATCGTGATAATGACCTTAACAGCATCAGCCGTATTTGGGAAGATCTATTTCACAGTTCATACACTTGACCTAATGACGACATTTCCGTCATTATTATAAACCGTGGATTTTTTTTGCACTGATCGTACCTGAAGAAGGCAGACCAATGTTCTGTCGAAATATGTAATATGTTCCACTATCAATAAAACTTTATTTTCATAAATCATTGCTTGTTTACCTATTATTATCTAAAAGAGCAATGTAAAAATAATATTAGTTGTACCCAAAACTTTACACAGGGCTGTTTGAAAATAAATTACTTTCTTTGATAGATTGTTTAGGCAGAGAATTCATGATGAAACTCTGTAGAATGGACGGGAACTGTGTCTCCACAACAGGCAGTTGCCGTCCATTCTACACAGTTTCATCAAATTCCTTTCCGTAATAAGAAAGAACATATTCTAAAACAAATTAAGTCTTGTTAACAAACATTTTCAAAATATAGCCTAATATACATTTTAATTTACTTATTAAATTTGTTCAAATGCTTTAGTAATCTTTCCCAAATGATTGGTCAGTGTACAAATAGACAGAAGTTAGACTGCTATTCGTGACATTCGCACACGAATGATACAAGTTAGTGGCATTCACCATGCAAACTTATATCATTTCTCTGGCTTTAATGGTTGAATTGCACAATTTTCAATACTCCCCAGTAATTCGTATATAGTCATAAAAACATCTTCAACATGGATATTCTTCATTCCATCTTACAATAAATACGAATATCACTCTACATGACATAAATAGGATATCCCGCATTCAAACATGCATTTGCAATGAGAACAATACAAACTGTTGATATTAGCAAGTTATTTAACATTATAACTCTCTTCAACTAATCATAAGAAATGTGAATACCACTATCTTTGGCTTTCTAATTTAATTTTTAACGACAAGGTGGCATTATATTTTAATGAAGGAAAACAACATTATAAGGTTTCATAACCGAATTTCATCATTTTCGAAGCTCTATATCGGTGTTCGTTTTTTTTTCTTCTAGTCATATGATACAATGAGGCACCTGTAATCTGTCCATCGAGGGGAATCAGATCGTATTGTTGTATTGACGTTCTACAGTTATTCCCATGGAAGGATGAAATAAAGTGAGACATCTGAATATCCTTTAGAATAAAAAATAGTGACATTCGCATACAATAATATTGTGGTCCATTTTCTTGCGCAACATCACCCATAAGCACGAACACGTATTATTTATAGAGAATGAATACAGAACAAAGATAGTTCGAACAAAACCACTTAACAGCTTTCTTAACCACGTTTGTGCACATACACAGAACAAAAATAGTTCAGAACGAATATTACAGTAACATAGAAATGCAATGTATATTGATATACCACACTTTCCTCTCTTCCGTATTTCAAGCAAGTTCTCAAACCAACAGTTAATATTAATTTTCACCCAATAAAATGTTAAATTCATACTATAGTTGAGAAATATGTTAACTTTTCCCACCTCTGAAAACACATGCCACACGGATGTTAGAACCATTGAACGAAGAAACAATAACAATCAACATTTTAACCTCACAAAAGAAAGTGTTTTCACAATCAAAAATCCGTTAAGAATGAATTATACCAGAATTGCATAAAAAACTATTGCACATAGAAATAAATCTAAATATTAAAAAAGAAAACCTTTCACACAGGTAGATTACAAAATATACGAAAAGGAAAGCTCTTTAACATGATAAGACACACAACAATACCTCTTAACACGGAAATGGCCAAATCCCAATGTTCTTTAAAATCAAGCATTATAATAACCCCTGAACACAAAATAACTTCCCATGTATCAATATCTTTTTTAACAGAGTTAAATAAATTAATAAATCCTTGAATAGTAAATCACACACAATATCCTATAACAAGAATACAGACATGAATCAAGCACACTACACAACATTAAAATCCTTTTACAACAAACCATAGAACACAGTTGTTAGAGTTTTGAATGGGATTATTTCATAGTAGGTGTCTGTGACATAGACATACAGGCAATACATTTGAAGAGTAAACAGAGAGCACATAATCCATTTCTTTTAAAATAATATATTTGAAACAAGCCAAAAATATGTACAAAATTCTTTATGCTATAGGAGCTCACTTTTGTATCTGTTGCTCGAAGTAATTTTCTTTTCATGACAAAAGTCCACAAAAGCTGATTCAACTGCTTTAGAATTCAATTAACCAGACAAATTATTATCATAATAGCCTCAATTAATGATTCACTTACATTACCCGTGGGTTACCACAATTATATTCTGAACTTTAAATAATTGTCTCTTATTATGACAAGACAAATTATTTTTCCCATCAATACAGCTGTGAAACACACTACAGAAATTACTTGTTAAACCTGATCACTCACATGCTGCCAACTTTATGTTTTCTGACTTCATTTGCTTGAGTTTGCTTCATCAACTTTATATAACTGAGGCCTCTAGTTTACTACAAACAGGGAAACATTATTATGTAGCAATACTTACTTAGCAAGAAGAACTTAAAATCTCCAGAAAGTTGACACAGACAAAACTACAATTTAACTAATGGCCCAGAATGGCCAGGTGATTATGGAGCTTGACTCATAGCCCAAGGATTGCAGGTTGGAACCCCTGGTACACCGAACATGCTCACCCTTTCAACCATGGGGTGTTATTATGTGATGGTCAATCCCACTATTTGTTGGTAAAAGAGTAGCCCAAGAGTTGGAGGTGGTTGGTGATGACTACACTGCACAACAAAGTTTTTTGCTTCTTGAACACTGTTGGGTGTTCCTTACAGATTTTTCGTTGCTGATCAGTTTTGCTTCCTGAAAAGTGTTTGGTGATTGTGACAGGTACCTGGTGGGTATGCACAAATATAGTTTTCGTTTTGCTTCATCACATAGGAACTCTGAGAAATAGACAGTTAACTGTTTACCAGCAATAATGTATTTAACTGAATTTATGTTTCTAATACGCTATAAAGTTCAACATAATTAAAAGTGTTTTGCTCCTGATTTTCCTTTGTATTCAATGTCCGGTGCATCACATTGCAGTGTCCAACAGTAGTCAGCAAGCATTGATGAATTCCAGTTGCCCTGATATCATTTTTTTATTGTAGCAATGTCCTAACAAAACAGAAGATTTCGATAAAACGGTACGTGATGGGCAAATTTGGATGTGATTTTCGTGATCAGCAGCCAAAAAATCTATAAGGAATGCCCAACAGTGTTCAAGAAGCAAAAACTTTGTTGTGCAGTGTTATTTATGACCTGTTTTGTTTTATAGAACTTCTTGTTTTCTAGATAATAACCAATTCATGTTGAGTAACTTGTCTTTCAATGAACAACTGGTAAGAATCCACTTAATTAGTAAGTTGGATGCTTATAAAATTTGTAAAAAAGTTCAGAAGTAAAATGAAAAAGGGCTAAAGTGGTAGAAAGCAAAATTTAATGCCAAATAGATATTTTTTTGCATTAGGATCATGTCAGTTACCGGGTCTATTCTTGAATATATTCTGGTACACTGATGTAAGACAGATATGAAATGAAATATACGTTAATCACAAGTTACAGAAATGTTATGCAGAGTTCAATAACATGGATTGCTAGCAAAGGGAAACAAGCAAATATGTACAATCAAAGCAAATATTTTTGTTAGAGGTGTAATGTGTTTCACAACTGACCTGCTTTTATGCTCTTTTGGAGTCAAACTAGTTGCTCTGGTAAGAAGAAGGCTTCTTAAATATGTTCACTTAGGATATGGACTGGAACAAGGCACACCCACTCAGACAAGGGGAGAAGAAAGAATAATGTAATGCTGTCCTTTGAAGCCAGTATTCTAGTGCACTGTCTTACAAGCCTTAGAACTTACATCAGCAACTATTCCAGAGGCAAAGAATCCCAACCTGCACCAACTTGTACAAGTATTAATTTTGCCAATCAATGTGTGTTTCTCCCAGTCCAAGGAGTATTTGCAGGGTCAAACTGTTACAAGCTTCTGTGAGATGTTATGAGATTTTTACACTAAAAGGAATCTGTTTTGGAACCTTTATTATATATTATTTATGAAAACTATATGGATATTTTCTTATAAATTCATAAAAAAATTGGTAATGATGTTAAGATTTAGGGCTAGAGATGTGAAAAATGAAATTCAGTTTTATCAAATGTAATGCTATGAACTTATGGTAAAGTGATTTGGAAAGAAAATTTATTGCATAAGAAGAGCATTGTATTGTAGAAAAACTCTTGGGCTACTCTTATACCAACGAATGATGGGATTGATCATCACTTTATAATGTCTCCATGACTTAAAGGGTGAATATGTTTGGTGTGAGGGGGATTCAAACCTGCAACCTACACATTGCGAAGTTGAGCACCCTAACTATCTGGCCAGCAAGGGCCATTCTGCAGTTGTGTGTAGCTGTTGTAACGTATGAAAGGAATTTCAAAATGCAAAAAGAGAATACTGTTGCAAGCATTTACTATAAATAATAAGAGAATAAGAACATATTGTAAATAATATATAGTTGGTATTCTAAAGTGTAACAAAAGTTTCTGATGGAATATTAGAGCTATTGCAATGGAAAACAAAATGTTCTTCTGTTAAAAGGTCCGGCATGGTCAGGTTGGTTAAGGCATTTGACTCGTAATCCAAGGGTCACTGGTTTGAATACCCATTGCACCAAACATGCTTGCCCTTTCAGCCATGGAGGCATTAATGTGATGGTCAATCCCACTATTCATTGGTAAAATAGTCCAAGAGTTGGTGGTGATGACTAGCTGCCTTCCCTCTAGTCTTACACTGCTAAATTAGGGACAGCTAATGCAGATAGCCCTCAAGTAGCTTTGCATGAAATTCAAAAACAAACAAACATACCTTCTGTTAAATATGCTTGTTGATTGTAATGCTATGATTTATTTATATTTAATATATCATGAAAGATAGTAATAGAAGGAAAAAAAATGAAGAACCAATCAGCCTACTATTAATTTTGAATTAATTTTTATTCTAGTTTTTTCTTATAAAAATTGTTACATTTTGGTGTTTTTCTTTAAAGGTCACTTCAAATTAAAATGTTTTAACATCAATTTGTTTTGCTAATTTTGATCCAATAATAAAAATTATTAGGTAAAGCTGGACCTAAGTATCTGGAAAATTATAATTACAATGTAAATTTAAAAAATATATTTTATTATAAAAGTGAGTAACAGTTCTAAGTTGTAAAATTCATGTCAAACATAGAAGATCTGTAACTAATATAGATTATATGAAAGACAGTTACTTTGATAGGAATTAAACAATATTCCAATAATTAAGCGTTTTTTGTCACTTTAAATATATATAAGAATGACATTCCATATTTCTTAAATACAAAATGATGGTGTTCACATTATTAACTCTCAATGTTCAGAAGGGCTTTTGGTCAGGACCAAATATCTTGTAAAGCACGTTTAACACAAAATGTATTTTTTTCTCTCTCTCTGTCTGTTAAAAGACATTCTCACATCAACATGCTGACAAAGAACACATCAAAACAGTCAACATCCAAATCAGGTGATTAATTTTTGTTTCCTAAACTTTATATCCATGGCAACTTTTCCTACAACTCTGTTGCATTATAACTACCAAAAGAAGAAAGGGGTTTAAACAGTACACTGATACTATGGAGTTCGTCTTCTTGAAAAGCCAACGTTTCAGCAGACTGGAAATAGTTTAAGGAACCTTCTTCAATTTTTGAAGCATTGTCCATAGAGTGTGATGTCAAGTTGTGTGTGTTTTGACCTTCAAAAAAAATAAAATTTATGTATTTCAGTTTGTGTGTTGTAATGTCAGACGAACTTGTTTGATTCAAAATTCTCATTTAAAAAATATACTTATTAAAGTTCCCATAAACCAAATAAGACTGATAATTATTCTGTCATGGAGAACATTTATTATTTATGATTTGTATGCATTAAGCTAGTATAGCGACATATGAAAACAAAATATCTACTGTGAGATAAGGCTTTTATTTAAATGTTCTATGTGCTAAGATTTCCTTCTGTAACATGATTTTCAAAGACCCTGTATAACTTTATGCACAGCATTAATGATTATATCAAATGTTATTTTTCATGTTAAGCTAATAAACTCTTGGTCATAATAAAACGTATGATCTTTTTATTTATTAAATTAGCACCATTTCTTATGAATTTAACTGATGTAGTCTTTCATTGAAACCAATGTGTCAATAATTATATTAGGTTTTATTAGGTTATACTAGAAAAGTAGATAGTAGAATTGAGAAGTAAAAATATTGTGAAAATGCATATGTCTTTGGTGCTGTTCACACTTTTCTTAACGAGAGAATTATTTTGCAGTTAATGAAAAGAATTTTGTCAAAACACATAAACTCAGAATTTCAACAAACTGCCTTACTTAAAATCTCAAACAAGTAACGCATAACTAGATTTTAATGTAAGAACATATATATGCCTATATATATAGCTCCTTTGACATTTGACATCAAATTTTGCTTGAGCTTCTGATTATGTAAATTTGACATAATTACAGATAAAACAAATATTTCAATTCTATATTTTGATTTTGTTTTCAAAAATGTTTTATAGAAGCAAAGAAGGATAGTATCTAGCATTAATCATAATGTTAAAATTAGGAAAAGTGCAAAATATGAATAAATTATTTAATTTTCATGAAAAACTACAAAAACAAAATATTTTATGTGCCTTCAGATATTACTGAGGTATAAAAAAGTCTAAAACTCTATTTTTAATATTTGGAAACATTTTTTCCTTCATATAGATTAGGTTTTATGAATGGTACTAATATCACGAAAATGAAAAATTCCAAATATTTTAGAAACCTAACTTATTTGTCAGTATATTTAATTGTTACAATAATGTTTCTAAAATTGAAACCAGTGAAAATTTTTTAATTTATTAATAGCATAAACCCCAGTAAATTTTACAGATTAAAAGCAATAAGACATCCCACATAAAATTACAGGTGTATATATCCCAAAACCTTTGACAAGAAAGTTAAATCCAAAGCATCTACTGTTAATAATGATTATAAGTAAGCAGCTTTGATTATCAAAATATCCAAGACACATCAAAATTTTGAAATTTTAGGAAATTTTCAGGTCAAAGAAAGAATTAACTACAGGTACCAGGATACTGTATGTCATAAATGAAACGAAAGATACAACAAGTATTTAAACAGTAACTATGGCAAACTAACAAATATGGATCTTGCATATACATTCAGATTAATTTTAAAAATTACACAGTGTTAAGAAAAAAAAATATTTACTTAACATTTGAGGTTTTGTGGCTTGGACGTTTTCTTCTTGTTTTCTATAATTAAAAGCACTTGGAAATTTTTTTTTTAAAGTCATCTGTTAATTAGAAACCAAACACAATGAATGAAAGACCTTAAGCAAAACTGACATTTTTAATTAGCGAAACTGGGTGTAAACAATGATGAAAAACTTTATAGATACATATAAAATGGATGTCTTAAAATAATTTTTCAATTGATTCTAGGATTAAAGATTACAATAATTATAATCTAGTATTTCACTTCATAGATCTATTAAATTACATAATTACTAAAATAGAACATCACTCATACACATTACATCTTCAAATTTTTTTATGAACACAGACATGCATGTTCAACCACAAAAAGTAACGTATTTATTTTAGACATTGGAAACTGCATTAAATATTTATAGTTTTGGAGCTTTAAATGAATATGTGAAATACATATGGAACCAAAAAGATCTACACAAGATAGATCAATATTAGAATACAAATATTGAAAATAATAATTGGAAAATCACAAGTTTAGAAGGACTGAGACATACAAGAAAAATCTAAAAAAATGCTAAGATATTTCAGGTTTAAAACTAAAATCTGGATTACATTTTGTTATGTTGTAACATGAGGTTGTTTTCTTTATTTATATTTAAAATCACAAGAAAGTAAATTTATACAGTGATTAGGTACATATAAATATTGTTTATTTTGTTATTAATCAGTAGTTTCAAAAATTCCATAAACCTACCATAATTACTTGCAAAAAACCAAAAGTTGCTGTAGACGTTTGTCGTTTTGTTGTTGCCTGTGGAAGGTGTCCATAACTAGCAAGATATACTCTTCTAAAGTAACACACAACAACTGAAAATACCCTAAATTGAAATAAAAAATTGAGAAAAATTTTTAATTTCCATTATTAAAATGCAAATTGTTTAAAATATTAAAGTATCACATCACATGTATCTATTTTAAAGCTTTCAGTCCAATTTTATTTTATTTATTTAGAATAACCCAATCAAAGACACATATGTAAACATTTATTTTATTTTTAGTTATATTTTCTTAATATTTTCTACATTACAAATATTTCTCTACAAAACTGACAGTATACAAATTTTATTTTAAGATTACTTGTTAAATACACTGCATATAGAGTATGTATTTGTTTATTCTATACTCACAAAAAATGTATAAATTACAGAAAGATATCAAATCAGAAAATAAAGCTGTATAATATTCTGTATAGTCCGTGTAATGTTCACAAATATAGAATATTATTGACTGTTTTAATGAATAAAAACTTTATAACCTAATCACTTTGGAAAGGTGAACCTTTTTTTTCCAAACATCATGAATTGACAATTTTAAAATATCTTCCTTATTGCACTCCTTACCAAAACTAGAAGCCTTCTGTAAAGTGAGTTCCCTTAGAATTAAAAATATTGTGAAGAACCACAGCAAAAATATATCTTTTTCCATTGTAGTTAGGAAACAGTCTTCTTTTCTTTGCTGAAGTAATTAATAAAACAATTTCATATTAAATAGTTTGATTATTACAGTTTTCTATTTTAATAGTATGCCTCTATAAAAAGTGAATAATCAGTAGGTATGTAGGAAATGTTCTTTGGTTATTAGTATGTAGCTCCATTAAACAAAGGTTAATTAGGCAAATTACTAATGATACATGAGAGATTTACAAATATTTAAGTCTAAGAATAAATACACAAGACTGCAAAATAGCATAAAAAAACAGACAAGATAAAATGTTAAACACCAAAAATGTATATTGGAGGAACTATTTAAGAGACAAAGTATTGAGAGAAGTATATGAATATATGACCTCATACAATGAAAATGAGTGAAAACATATTTGGTAGGATAAACAAGTTCTGCTAAAAGCAGTTCTTGTTTATGTTTAAATAGGCCAATATAATTTTGTAAAAATCTATCACTGTATGACAAATTCTACTTTTAGTGTAAATGATATATATCTGTAATAAAAACTTTATAAATATAAATAAAATGTAGGAAGACAAATAGAAAGTAATATGGTTTATAAAGTAAGTCTTGGTTTCTGGTAATACCGCAAAAGTTATATTAAACATTTTTTATTTTTCAGGACTTTTTAATTGAAATAATTATATAAATATAATTGTTTAATACCTCTTTATTTCCATCTAATTCCAAGGACATATTCACATTTTTTCATATAAACCTTGTATTTTTCTTACTGTACTACACAGTTTCTTCCAAAATATATTAACAAAAATAACAGTATAATATGTGTACTATAAACCATACAACATATGCCTCATACTATTTGGTAGTGTGCATTATTGACACATTGCATACTATATCATAGTGCTCCATATATATGCTCAGTTTCAAAACTTACAGTCTTGTTGTTGTTGAATCACAAACATCATCTATATTGAAAAAGGTTTTATGGATTTGATCAACAATCAGCTCAAATAATTTCTCATTATTTAATGATTCAAAAGTTGGAGAAAGCTCTTCCTAAATAATCATTAATACACAAACTAAATGTAGGTGATATGTGAAGTTTTACTACTGTTTAACTCAAGTACATATTTTGTTTTTGTAAACACGAAATAAGCAATTTTTGTATCATTTCTGTTGAAAAGTTAAAAATAATTTGTAGTAAGAACTACTAATAACAAACTTAACCATACAAGTAAATACACACCTTTCCAAATAATTCTTTTATAATACCATCCACCAATTCTGTGAATTCTTCAATATTTGCTTGTTTTTTCAGTAGATATAAAACTTGTGAAAAACCTGTTTTAGGAAAAATGAAAGCTATTAGGTATAATGAATATAAGTATAAAGAGATTGTAATGTCATTCTATAGGTTTTTGGTTAGACTATATTTGGAATATTGTGTTCAACCTTAGACTCCTTATCTCAGGGTTGTGAAGAAGGTTACACAGTGGACATGCAAACCACTTACTATCTTTTTTGTTAGTCCTTTAAAAGTATGCAGGTAACAGAGGATTGGAAATTAGTTAATGTAACTCTTCCTTTCGAAACAAGCGATAAAAATTGTTCCAGTAAATTGAAACAAATTAATCTTACATTAGTTTTGGAAAGTCTTTTAAAAGATGCTTTGCAATATCACTTAAATTTTAGAATTTTATTGGACAGTCAATATGGTTTCACGAAGGGAAAATCACACCCTACAATTCTTGCTTGTTTGTTTTTTAATTGTGCACTATCTGCACTAGTTATTCCTAATTTTGCAATGTAAGACTATAAGGGAAGGTACCCAGTCATCACCACCCACTGCTAACTCTTGGGCTAATCTTTTACCAATGAATAATGGTATTGACCATCACATTGTAATGCTTTCACTGCTGAAAGGGCGAGCATGTTTGGTGTAATGGAGATTCAAACCTGTGACCCTCATATTATGAGTCCAGTACCATAACCACCCGAGCAACAGGTCTTTTGACATTCTTGTTAAAGGTTGCTGCTTATGTAGATGAGAGTGAGAGTGTTTATTTGTTGTATCTAAATTTTCATAAAGCATATAACAAAGTGTCCCATAAAATATTTGTAAAAAATTATCTCTATAGGTCTGGAGGATAAATTAGCAAACTGGATAGAAGAGTGACTGGATGAAGGAATAAGGACTGCTGTTCCAAATGGAGTTCAGTCAAACTGGATTAATGTCACAAGTGGATTTTTACTTATATTAATGACATACATGAAGGAATGGTCAGTAAATTTCTTAAGTTCCAAGATGATATTAAGGTCTTGGATGTTACTGGCTGTGAAGAGGATGCTGCTGAATTACAAAAGGATTTAGATCATTTAGTGAGTTGGCAAATAAATGGCTGATGGGTTTTAATGATAATAAGTGCAAGATAATGCATGTGGGTTATTATAATTTGCATTATAAGTTTAATTAGATGGGAATAAACTTAATGCTGTTATGAAGAAAAGGGGTCTTTTTGTAATAATCAATCATTTTCTAAAGCCAACCATGCAATGTGCTATTGCTAGTAGTAGGGCAAATAGGATTTTAAGTTAAATTTATAAAAATATTGAACACAAGCCTGAAGATGCTATAATTTCATTGTATAGGTCACTGGTTAGGCCACATTTGAAATACTGTGTTAAATCTTGAGCTCTTCACCTCAGGAAAGACACTGAATTATTGGAAAGGGTTCATAGAAGGGTTAATAGAATGGTGTTTGGGATGGAGGGATTGTCATACAAGGAGAGGTTGAAATCTCTCAAACTGTTTTCTTTTTAAAAAAGATGAGTTAGGGGAATCTGACTGTATAAGATTTTAAAGGCAATTGATGGTGTTGATTCATTATCTTGTTTCTTATTCATTGGTGAGAATAATAGGACTAGGGGACAAATATAAATTTTGGCAGGGAAGGAGTCATTTTCAGCTAAGACAGTTTCATTTTTCTAACAGGGTGGTTGGCTGTTGGAATATATTGCCTTCAGATGTAGAGGCAGTAAATTTAAGTGAGTTTAAGAAAATGCTTGATAATTATATGAATGGTAAGGGCTGACTTTAAATTGTTTTTTCTCATTATTTGAATTTAGTTTGGAGGATGGAATAGCCAAGATGGACCAATAGGTCTCATGTTGTCCTACAACATTATATTATTGTTATGTTATAAATGTTTGAAAAGATTCTGAGGAGCTGTATTAAGATGATAGCTGGGATGAAAAGGTTATCATACATATCTTTGTACTTGTTTTCTTTTGAAAGACGAAATGTTAGAAGGAATCTGATCATGGTGTTTAAGATTGTTGAGGAAATTGACAGTGCTTATGTAGTTATTTTTGGCATATTTAATGGTAAGACTACAGATTACAAATATAAATTTTGGCAGGAAGACTTAAGACAATTATTTTTTATAGGATGTCTGGCTTCTGAAACAGGTTACTTTCAGATGTGGTGCATGCAGTTAATTTAAGAGAATTTAAAGGAAAGCTTGATTAATGCTTCAGTGATAAAGAACTCACTTTAATTTTTTTCTTAAGGTTTTAATTTTTGTGGATAGGGCAGCCTAAATGGACCAGAAGGTCTTTTGCTGTTCTTTAATGTTATTTTATTTATTGTTTACATTGTTAAAACAAAATAATGGGCACACATACATATTTACACCAACCAAATAAATTTGGGAATGTCAAGTTTTTCACATCATTCACTGATGAAGTGGCATTTATGACTTGACTCCAAGTCTAAAATTCTTTATGGAATATAAAATTTACTCACCTTCTTTAATTCTATTTTTCAATTGAACATCAGGGTTCTCGCACAGAAACATAGACTCAATGGTAATGTTATCCATACTTATATTTTCTAAGTCCTTAATCATTTGATGTACTTGTTCTTGGTTAGCTAATACCAAGGAAGTGCTCTGGAAAATGTCATATTACAACTCTTGTTTTTACAAGTAAGACTAATATTCTCTTAACTGCAAATAATAAATAAAAATTGTAAAAATTAAAATAAATGAAATATAAACATGTATTTAAGTTTACATAACATCGTAAGAACAAGGTACCATAATAACATCTTACAATAGTAATCTTTCACAAAATCAAAGATTTTAGATTTGCGTAATAAGCAAGAGCTAAAACATCAGAAATTGTAATCAAATATTACCCTTCTTCAGAGAATACTCTGTCTTTTATTTAATTGATTCTCACAAATGTTTGTGAACTCTTCTCAATGCTTTTAATCATCTTTCATAAATTTGTTTTTAAGCATAAAGTCACAAAAATAGGTTTCTCTCAATCATATTTATGGTTCTCAATAATACATTGTATTTAAAAAAACTAACAGTATCAATGCAATGTGTACGTGGATCAAATATTATCTTCATAACTGACCAAATGTTATTTTATGATTAGCTGCAGACATTAAATCTTTGATGGTGTGGCAATATGTGTTTTTGCAAACTCAACACTTTTAGAATAAATAACATTTAACAAAAAGTTTATTGAATACCACACGTGTGAAAACATTCATACATTAAAATTATGGAGTAGACAGCTATTGTTATATTCTTTTGTTTTAAAAGCAAAAACAAATTTACTGATTTTAACATCACTTTTGTGCCTTTATGAATGTTCCATTAGTTACTATTTTTGAGAACATATTTGATGATTTATTGGTGTTTTTGCCTTAATTCACATTCTGTTTTGTTATGAGGACTCAAGTCTGGCACTACAAATCTGGGTATACAAAAAGACATAGAACTTACCTGAGACAAATGTATGAAACATAATTGTCTCTTCATAGTTCCTAAAAATTCATGGAAAACTAAAAAAAAAAATTCTATAATTAACAAGTTATAATAGAAATGTTTAAAATTTTAAATTAAGGACATAAGCATGGAACATTCTAAAAATATACCATACTCATTTGTCATTCTTCTATAAATAAATTACTTTATAACACACAGTCATTTCCAATAGGGCAAGAGTAACTCATTTTTAATAGTATATTTATGCAGAAAGTGAAGAATATTATTTTAGTATGTCAAGCTTATGTACTTTTTTTAAATTACTCAATTCTTAAAGAACAAACAGAACAGTGGAAGAAAAGGATTACTTTAGTGCTCAGGGTAAGATTAATGAGCAGCATGAACATATAAGAAAACACTTAGTGAAATAGTTTGTTAGTTTTAATAACTGAGATTAACAATTTTATAATATATATCCTATCAATGAATAAATAAATTCAAACACCTCCTTATATCATTAAGGGTCACAGAATACAACCATGCCACAAACAAAACTATCAAGTCGATTCATCATATTTTTGTGAAGATACATAGTCAAACAATGTGGTAAAAATCATCAGGTCATGGCCATGAGTTATAATACTGTAGGTATGAAATTTCTTACATTTTTATTAAAGTCCATATAAGCAGATTAAATTATTATAGAACACCTTTTGACAAGACAAATTATTTTCCTCTATTTCTGTCATTATAACAGAAGCTGTGAAACCCACTTTAGTAATCACCTGTTAATTTGCAATATATATATTATCTGAATGAAGACTACATCTTTCTACAAACTACTAAATATTATAATGTAACACTACAAACTTAGAGCAATGAGAAAAATTCCAGAGCTTCGAGTAACGTGACATCAATTCCCAACAACTGATCTAAACAACAAATGATTCAAAAATGTTATTTAACCAAACTTGCAATAAATTGCTTCTAAAAACAGTAAACTTACGAATCACACTTTGTAACTACAGAATTCATAACTCTGGCATTAAATTTAATTGAAACACTCATGTATATCTAACAATAAGTTCCCTTCATGAGAAATATTAACAATATTTTTTACAATACATGCAAAGATTGGTTTCAGTTCATACATAGCCTCCTTATATGTTCTGCACAAACACTGCAGTCCTCTTGTTAGTGTCTCATTGTACAGGACTTCTGGTAGGGCTTCACATTGACAAAATACCTGTTCATAGTCCCAATCTTCTGCTGTACAAGATCTATCTTGCCTTGTTTATCTGCAAAAACATCTGCGTACTGGGACAGCAGTTCTTGTAGGTCTGTTTTCTGCTTGACAGTCAGTTTTTCACTTAGGTTGATGGTTTTTAATATATTATCTCTGCTTAGTGATCTTAGGTCTAATAGGTTTTCATCTTCTACGAAAATGTCATTATTTTAATGGTTCTGTATCCATGACTACCACACCTGCCATATTCATTTGAGACTAAATATCTGCACCCATTAGGTCGTCTTTCTTCTCAAAGTACCTCTTTAGCAGATTGGTTTGGTATATATTTGTCTTCCTACCCACTTTCACCTTATAGTCCATTATATTTGTCATTTCATGCACCTCAAAAGGTCCTTTCCACTGCAGTTTATATTTATTGTTATCCATAGGTAGCAGAACCAAGACCTTCTGTCTGGTCTTCAAATGTCAGTTCTTGGTTTTTTGCCATAAACGTGTTTTTGATTGTCTTTGATATCTTTAGCTTTCCCAGTAGAACAACTTTGATAGATTTGGTACAGTACTCCTTTCTGATCCTCTATTTTGCAGATTCTCTTACCCTTGATCTTGTGTTCAACCTTCTCACTGATAATGTCCCAAAGTTTCTGAAGGGAAGGATCTTTCTTCTGTGCTTCCTTCAGTTCCCATAAACATTCACATGGAATATCACCTCTCAAGGTTTGATGTCTTGCTTATTCTTCTTTCTTTCTGCTCTAGTTGTGACTGCAGATTCTTCACTGGTCTCCTTTTGTCTGCTTCCTTCAAACTTCTACCACCTAGTACATTTACAATCATCAAGTAACAGATGGGTGTCTTCATGAGTGCATTATAATGTACTGGTCGATCCCACAACTTGCTGGTACAAGAGTTTGTGGTGGGTGTTGATGACTAGCTGCCTTTGTTTTGGTCTTTCAGTGATAAATTTGGGGTAGCTAGCATAGAAAACCCTTGTGCAGCTTTGTGCGAAATTGAAACCAAACCAAAATTTTCACTTTTACTAAATTATCTGCTAATTTGCATTAAGTGTGTCTATATACATATATATATATATAAATTTCGAATGTCCAAGTAAAGTGACATAAATTCACAACAATTGAATATACAAAAAATTATTTGTAAAAGGTTACATACGCAAATCTATGATAAACTATCACTCCTCAAATACTACATCTAAATCTACATGTTTCTCTAACATCTTATGAATATAAATATAGCCGTGTGATATTCAAAAGTAAGAACACAGTTAACTGTTCATTAAAACAATGAGTGATTTGTAGATGAAATGTTTGAAAAACAGAAGTAGTGACTCATTACAGCTGGGATGAAAACAACAAGTTTTGATGTTAAAATAGGCACTACTTATCACTGGTTGACCATACGAGTTGGAACGCTATTATGTTGTAATTAAAGTTAAAGTAAAGAAAAAAATGTAAATAGAAGAGTAAAGCGAAAAACAGAACTATATGGAATTAATCTAAGATTACAGTAAAATTCACATAATAAAGAAAAAGTTAACACACGATCAGTGGGTAACATTATTTGACTTAATAAAAGGATGAAAATTAACTCATAGAAATCACAAATCAATGTGATTGAAAATACCAAAACTACTATCACAATTCATATTATTTCTGTAACTGGCCAATCATAAAATTCAGTAAACATCTTTTGGAAGTCTCTCAATCTGTTCTACACAGCAATTACAGAGCAATTTCATGTATACAAGATAAGATCAATATACTTACCCAGTGAAACACTGCATAGTTTCCTTGATCATAACTTGCTACAAAAAGTTACATCTAGAGTTGATTGAATTGGTTTGGTATTTATATAGATTGATGCTTAGTAGAATTATCAAATATATGTTATCAACTGATGTGAACATATTATGCAGAGAATAAAATTAACTCATGTATCAAAGGACAAACTGGATTATTCAAGCAGGTTGTCACATGCGTTTTCTCATGGAAAGGTAAAGAGAGAGAAGGTATCTTCTAAAAATTCCTCAGAAGATCAGTGGAGTTCCTCAGAAAAAAAGTGTGTGGTAGATAAATACTGTAGGAGAGACGTAAGGGTAAGAAAGTGAAGAGTAAACAGGGCCTGAGATAAACATACATGATTATCAGGTTAGTCTCTCATACTGGTAGTAATGATACTCAATTGCTGAGAATCAAGAAAGGGGTAATCTGTTTGATGATAAGTCAAGGCAAACTAAACTGTGGTTCATGGAAAGTGAGGCTTGCTAGCCTGGCTCATAACTGAGGCTTGCTAGCCTGGCTCATAACTGAGGCTTGCTAGCCTGGCTCATAACTGAGAAACAAAATCAGAAAAAGGAGAGAAAAGAAAATTCTGGAAGGAATAGTTGTCATGTAAAAAGGTAGGAACAGGATTGTAAAAAATCAGAGAAAGAGATTAAATGAAACAAGCCTCAGAAATCATGTTAGGCCTACCAAATTATACATGAGAGGTGCAGGAAGACAGTATACTGAGGAGGAGGTAAAAAGTTGTCAGAGTTCTCATTATCACTAATAGGTTTAACATGTTCAGGAGAAAGTTGAACACTATCGAGAGAAGAAGGTAGACTCAGATAATGTTCAATCTCTCGATAAGTTAAGGACGAAAATTCTCAGCTGAGTTCCCGTATCTGAAGCCTGTGTAATTCTAATGATAGCAAGTAATAGAATATCCAAAGTAGGTAACAGTATCATAAAATTCGAAAATTATTAAAATAACAATAATAAAAATCAAGGTAAGTTCTTACTAGAAACTTCCAAAAATTAAAGAGTAGAAAAAGATATAAAATATCTTTCCATATCATATCACAACACTAAGAAGAAAAACGTGTGATGAGAGTGCAATCAAATCATGTCTTGAATATAGCATTGCCTTGTGAGAAGTGATAGTTTGGTATAATTGAATAAAGGGAGTCGTGTGTCAGGAGTGTGTGAACTTACACTTGATGATTTGCAGGTGAATTGCAGTTGAAACACGATAATCATGGGGGAGTACAAAGCTTGTGGCATGCAACAAAATGTTTTGCATTTCGAGGGCAGCACTGAATGAGAATGGCAATATATGTGTGTTTAACCAAGAAATGTACCACATTGGAATTTAACATTTCTATATGATACAGAAATATATACAATAAAATATTAAAATATTAAATATTTCTTTAAACTTATGAATATACAAGTAACAGAGGAACAATATAATCTGAAGTATCTGGAAATAAATAACTATTTTAAATCTACACAAAAAAAACCTTGGCATTCGTTTTTTTACAACAATAACCAGTAGAGATTAGCAGGCACTCTTTGCAGGTTGTATCACTCCATCTGTTCATTTTCAGCAGTGGTATCTCCCTGCTGCTCAAAGCAAGGCGAAATAATGCATTTTATCAGATGAGCTCCACCTGTATCAAAATTACGATGTGTGAGTGTTTTCTGACCAGTAAATTTTCTGGTCCCAGAAACACATTGGCAAATCCCATGAAAAATACACAGAATTAATATTGCTGTGTTCAAATTCACTTACAGACATCACATGCTTTGGAACCTATATATTTATTCTTAGATTTGGTACAGTGGATGTAACACTAATTATACACCACTTGTTTGCATCACTTCTGCCGCTTTTACTATGGCTATTCCAGCTAGAAGATGAAGAGCAAATTATTTGTAATTACAGTATTGACACAACACACACTAAGACAGGTCACTGTTTGAGTTCATCCAGATTGCTTCCCAATAATGATCTCTTTCTCTTATACCTATAGTGTTTTCTAGAGTATAAATGTAGATCCATTAGCAGTGCATCGGATTTATCACTGCAGAAAAGGTGACAACAACTAGATGGCATTTATAGTACCACAAAATATTGCTAACAGATTAGGAGAACTTCCTCATTATTTTCCACTTATACTGTTTCTGAACCTAATCTGGTTGGCACTAACTAGATGATTGCAATTAAACTTTAGTTTGTTAACAGTAAAAGCAAAACTGGGTGAAAGTTTCTGCCCCAGGATCATCCTCAACATACAAATGTCTAAACCCATATCAGAGACAACTATCTTTTCTCAACACATAATGTTATCAAAATGAAGTAATCTCTTTATAGGGCACCTGACACATGGCAAGGTTGAGTATGGCCCACAGTCATGGACATCTTGCTGACCATCTGGAAGCCACAATCACTGTACCATGATGCTTTGCAACACCTACTTCAGTGGAGCATTGGAAGAATTGATTCATTACATCTACAGTTCTAGATACTGTTTTTACAAGTAATAATACACAGCTACAATTTCTAGTTCTGCTAGTTTCATCCATTGCACCAGCATGCAGCTGAATATGACCATTTCAAACCATGTCACCATCGAAACCACCTCCATGTGAGACAAAATATCCTTTAGTCCCATGTGGTACCATATTGACATTTTAGGAAACCTATCATATCCCTTTTACATAAATATTCAGTTTTTGAGTTTTTATATATGCCTTTCAATATCTCTTTGAATCTAAACCATTCATTTTGTACCAAATCATTTTTGTAAGCACAAGCATCACTTCAGTTTCAAAGTTTTTTTCAGCATTATTCGAAATTTTTGTGAGTTTATTAGTAACAGCCCCAACTGCTGGACTGCATCATAAATAGAAGGTTCAAGTATAGATCACAGATTGTCGATGATGATTACATTTTGTTGTATAAGTCTGTCAGTAGTATTCTGATGAAGTTTCTCTATGTATTCACTCATCAGCTACTGAAGGAATCGTTCTGAAAGAAAACAGTTTATACTTTTATGCACCCATTATTCTGGTCTAAAGTGTTCACCTGTAATTTTCATCATCTTTCTGCAGCTTATTCAGTCTAGCTAAAGTAGACCCCGCTAGTGATTTCACTTGACTTAATACCATATTTTCCTGCTGAAATCCACAATACTTGGACTTAATTATAGAAATCTATCATTTTAGTGCTGTTAAACTATATGTGTAGTGATTCAGCTGCTACATCTGTTCTACCTCAGAAAGTGTTGCTACAACAATAGGATATCTCAGCATGAATTGAACTTCTCATGTGCAATCGTCTCCTAATGTATAGTTCTTTGTCATAAGAAATGTTCTGAATGTTATGCAGTTTGCATTACAGAGCTGCTGAAGAAATAACACAAACTGTTTTAATGGCATAGCCACACTGAAGTACAAGTTTGTGGGCCATGTAGTGTGTCTGTAAAACAAAAAGTTAAAACTTTGACTTAACTTGCACACTTACACCAGCTCTGTGACCTACCATAGTATCAGCTCCACCTGTACCATTTTTTCATGTCAAATGTTGGGTAATTGTATTGGGTTTGTCACCATCACACTTTACACTTCATAAGTAGGATGTCTCGAAATTGTTTTCATGCACCAGTTATTGTACACAAATGACTAACTTTTTCCTATATAATATGACTAATCTGTCGTGACATCATAAAATTTACATTTCCGAAACTTTCCACAATGTTTGGTATGATATTCTGCACTTCATTGTCCAAATTAAAATTTTCATTTCAGTTTTAAAACCAATCAGGGAACAAAAATCAAGAAGTTTATTTATTGTTTCACTTAGAAGCTCTTACTTTGCACGCTTTTAGGTTTCATTTTTACACTTGGTATTAACTGTATCTGAATGATCACTGCTCTGTAACTTTTAATTGTAAAAATCTGTAGTACCCATCATTTTCTTCTTTCCAACAACTTTACGTTGGTGACAAAAGGTCGATTTGAGTCCATCTGCTGTTGTGTCAATCTCTAGTCATGAGCACAGTATCCAACATTTAATTGTCATATAACCACCTGAAAAAGTTTTGAAACTCCATAAGAGTGTTGTGGCAATTTAGCTTATTTCTTGACATTTCAAATTTTAATTTTTTAATACGCTTTATATAATGTTGGCACATTCTTGCTGGTCTATATTATCATGAGTTAGACAACTTATTACAACTTGCACAATTTTGTAATTAACATTGTGTTATTCTAGACATTAATTAGTGTTCCTTTTCTGACTTCCAAAGTTATTTTCTTATCTAACTGCCACTCCCGTCCTACCATATTTGATTCAAATCTTTTCCTCTCTCTCTATGTATTGATTTCTGTGAAACAAAATAAGCCAGTATTCTTCAATCTGTTTTAAATTGTATGGAAAGAGAGGGAGGTAAGACTTTTTTTTGAAAATCTATTTGTCATGTGGCGATTTTAAACGTGGCACTTACCGTATGTTTTTTATGGGTTGTCCATTCTGAAA